>NW_026591450.1:0-23856 GCF_907164565.1 Psammomys obesus | reverse complement strand
TTATTTTATTTTATTTTATTTTATTTTATTTTATTTTATTTTATTTTGGGTGTGTGTGTGCATGCCTGGTGCCCCAGGAGGCCAGAAGAGCACATTGGATCCCTTGGAAGCAGAGTTACAAAAGGTTGTGAGCCACCATGTGGTTGCTGGGAACTGAACCAGGTCCTCTAGGAAAAGTGTCCAGTGCTCTTAACCACTGAGCCCTGATATTTGCTGTTCGAGTATATCCTAGGCATGGTGATTACCGCAAAGGCTGTGATCTTGTTACCCTGAATAACATACAGTCTGGCATATCACCTCACCACCCAGTTGGAACATTCTTTAAATTTTTGTCGTGGGCACTCAGTTCCTCAAAATGCTATTTTGAAGGAATTGAAGCAATTTTTACCATTTTAACAAACTGTTCATTAGTGAATAAATATTTGACATGTGCTAATTTTACAGTTCTGTGGGAGTGTTTTCGCTTTTTAAGAGTTTGGCTTTGGCAGAATGAATGTGTAGAAGCAGAGCTGTGCACTAATGTGTCTTCAGACCAGCAGCTACAGTGTTTGTGACGCTGAATTTGACTGTGTCTGAGGAACTAACGGACTATCAGCATCTTAGGCCCTTCCAAGTTGTGGCTTCTGGAAAATTTGGGGGCCGAATATATTTTGCATTTGGGAGAAATACAATTTGTGGTTATTGGAAACTTGGGGTAGCTTTTATAACTCTCTAATAATAACACTGATTATCCTAAGTTCTGTGCGACCATCTTCCTGGGGGTTAGTGACCTGCTTCTAATGTATGGACTGTGGAATAACTCAGCATGGCATTTGAAGGTACCTTTGAGAAGACAAATGTGGCTGGCCTCCTGCTGGTGGATCACTCCCTTTGAGGAAGCCTGCTGCAGGGTTTCAGGGACAAAGGCTCCTATGCAAGGGCTCTTGCAGCCACGTCAAGGCCTCCTGCCATTAGGCTTTAAGGTATGGAGGCACATTGCCACAGGAGTGCACCATCTTGGCCACAGATCTCCTAGCGCGTGTCAGGGCTTCATGTCTTGTCTGCCACCTCTTGGGAGACTGTGAACCAGAGCTACCAGCCTAAGCATTTTCAAAGTCCCCTGACTTTGCAATGCATTCTCACTGTTTCAAACAAGTTTGAAGAAATTTGTAACACAGCAATAGATTAATACTACACCTGGCTAGCAGGCACATGCACTTTAAGGGTTTTCAAGTAGATTGCAGAAATCACCTTCTCAAACGTTTCACCAATTTACCCTCCCACGGGTAATTTCATAAGATCGCTCATTTACCCAGACCTTACTCCTGTTCTATTTTATTAGTTTTCTTCTAAATTATGATCATAAAAGTGACATGTTATTGTTTTATTACTTTCATTTATATAATTTCAAACGAAGTTGAGCTTTTCTCCCATGCATTTACTGCCTCTTTTGTGACTTTCTTGGGTCACTTTCTTAACTTTTGGGTTCAGGGATGCCTATGGCTATGAGTCTCGTCTCTAAGTACAAAAGCAAGTGGGCCAGCCCCCCGCTCTCTCAAGGAAGGCTGTGTCTGGAAACGGCTTCCCTTTGTGTTTTAGTCAGGAAGCTGCCCTGCTCAGATGCATAGTCTTGTTGTATGATCCACTATCACTGAATGTCTGTAGTGGATAATAAAGGTGCAGCTTCTGCCCACCAACAAGAGCCATTCTGGCAGGCTGTTTGCATGCCAGAACCCTCTGCAGGCTCAACATCATTGGTCTGTGCTGTAGTCAGCTTCTCCCTAAGTTCTCTGTCTTCTTCACTTCCTTTTCACTGATATCAATCCCTAGTAGATACCATGTTTGCAAACTCAGACCCAAAATCTGTTTCTGAAATGTATCAGACCAGCCCTGTGACATCACAGAACTTAAACAGCTTAACTGGTAACTGACATATTGCTCACATTCCTTTATACATCATTTTTAAAAAGGGGTGTGTGTGTGTGTGTGTGCGCGCACGCATGCGCGTGCATGCAAGCATGCATTTATGCGTTCCATATGTATACAGGTGCCCATAGAGGTCAAAAAGAGGGTGGCCAAACCCCCGGGACTAGAGTAACAGGCAGTTGTGACATCCAGTATGGGTGTTGGGACAGAACCCACATCTGACCTATGAGCAGACATGCTCTTAATCTCTCCGGCCCCATATTGTCATTCTTGAAGGCAGCAGGACAATTGTTAGCATACAAACAGTGAGCACTCGGAGAGCTGTCTCTGTGGTTAAGAGCACTTGTTGCTCTTGCGGAGGGCCCAGTTCCATCGACAGCACCCACATGGTGGCTTCCAACAACCTGTAACTCCAGTTCCAAGGGGATCCAGTTCCCTCTTCTAACCTCTGCAGGGTCAAGTGCATATGAGGTGCGCATGTATACGCAGGCAAATACTCACACACACACACGCAAAATATTAATCTAAAAAACATCTTTAAAACATAGGAAGTGGATACCATAAAAAACAGGCTTTCCCTAAAATTTTATGCACATCCATGATCTATGTCTCTCTAAACATAAGCCACCTCTGTACCTTGGAGTGCATGTCTAGTCCATTTATCTTGTTTTGTTTCCCTTCTGGACTATATTTTATATCTGTATCTTGCCCCTTGCTCCCAGCACCTGGAATGGGACCAGAAACAAAATAGGTGCTCAATAAATATTGACTGAATGGATAGATAAATAAGTGGCGATGGCCAATAACAGAGAAATCATTTCTAGACCAAGACCATACCCTGCTGTTGCCCTATAGGAAATGAAGGCATAGCATCAACCTGCCACACACAAAAGCAACCAAAATGTATTCAGTATACACAGATGCAGATAATTCTGGAACTCATTTTTTTTTATCTTTGCTCTCTTCCTCCTTCCAGCCTCACTCCCCCATTGTGGGCTGCAGGACTGCCTGTCTCCAGGCGGCCGACAAGAAGGTTGTTCAGCTGTCAGGAACGGTGAAGGATGGCCGGATGGCCTCATTTTGCAGATGTTTCTATATCTCTGATGCTGTAAAGCGCTTCACCTAGCATGGCATGAGATGCGTAATATCTCAGGCCGGTGTCTAGAATCTCAGATTAGTGTGCAGGCCCCTAACCTCATCGCTCCTAACCCACTTTGAGAGCTCCTATACACGCATTGATGCTAGGTGCTCCAGGAATCCAGGGCATTCTGCTTTGTTATAGCTTGTTTGGGAATGGTTTGTTACAGTTGTAGCATGGATGGAGTGTAATTAAATTTTAAAATTAAAGTATATATATATATATATATATATATATATATTTACAAACATTTTATACCATATATAAAAATTTCTACGTAAATAGTATATATCTAAACACACGTGTGTGTGTGTTCCTGCCAGTGTGCATGAGATGCTTCTCTCCTTCTGCCATGCAGAGCATGGCAGCAAGCACCTCTCCCTGCTCAGCCATCTCACTCACCCCGTTAATTGTCCGTATTTTAATTGACGTAGTAGTTGTACGTAACTATGCAAATCAGTACAGCACTTTTGATCCACGTGGACAATGTGTAATGATTTGACTGGAGTGGGCTTTAATTGGACTATTTGAGGACAAGGCAGTAATCCGGAGAGAAGGAAATGAAGGTGACCCCCGGAGACCCCGGAGAGAGCTAGGACTTCAGTCATTCATCACAGCCGCCTAAGCAGTCATCAGCCATATGGCTGTTCCGTGGCAGGATGGTGGAGCAGCACAGTTCCATTTCGGGTACAGGGCAATAGGGAACAATCGCTCTATCCGGGGCATCTGTGGAAAGAACTGCCCTCAACATAATGCTCGTGGGCATGGACCATAATCACAGTCTGTGTTCGTGTCCAAGCTCACCTGCAGTGGCGTTGTCACTCCCAGTCACAAAGCTGTCGCTAACAGCTCTCCGCCTAAGAGCAAGCAATCTAGTTGTCCCTCAGGTCCAAATGAACCTTTCCCACTTCGAGCTGTCTGTGGGACTGAGGGAAGCCATTTTCAAATCTTCCCTCAGAAGGGGCTGATAGAACCATAAGAGAGCCCAATTGCTGGTGCCTGTGGGGAGTTGGGGCTACAAAGATCACCGTGTGCAAACGCAGCTCCGCCAGCTGCTGAAAACAGAGCTTTGGAATCTGTTAGCTCTGGTGCCATTAACCGCCCACGGTTATCACTGTTTGCTCCACTGCTGGGAAGCAGCTGTAGGCCAACCCACTGGGAGCTGCTTTTCCGTCACATAGCTCCTGGGGATGTCAGTCTAGAACTCCCTGGACCTCACTGAGGGTGGGGGAAGGGTGAGCTGGAGACCTGTGGACCGAGGTTTACACCTTGGGATTTTTTAACCTATACAAACTTCTCAGGACAGAATATCTACCTATGTTTTGACTTTTAAACTCCTCTCCAGAGAGGGAGACAAACAGAGAGGGGGGGGATAGAGAGAACATGTTGCTATATTTTGTATATATACATATATATACACACATATAAATACACACAAACTATATATATATATATATATATATATATATATATATATATATATATCCATGTTTCATCCCTAGAAATAAAATTTATACATACACACACCAAATTTTTCATCCCTAGGAAGGAAACTGGACATACTACAACACAGTGATGACATGGGGCTTGGTACCAAGTCCATAACAAATATATAAGATATGGTTATATGTTATCCTTACATAGAAGATTCCTCAAATAAATGTTCGTCATAGGGTCAAAAGTAAAGTGGTGGTAATTAGGGGAGGGGAGTGGGAGGAATAGCTATTGTTTGGTAGGTAAAGAGCTTCAGTTTATCAAAGCAATTAAGTTCTGGTAGAAAAAAAAGTGGATGTTCTTAGTGCAACAGAACTGTATATTTAAAACCTGTTAAAATGGGCAAATTTTATGCTATAGATATCTTGTTCCATGAAAAATGAGGTGAGATAAAACAATAAAATACAGACCACACTTGGTTCTAAGTTCGGGATATATAAATTTTTACTGTGTAGAAATTTATACATCCCATACTTAGCACTAAGTTCTTTTCTGTCCATTTGCTCCACTTCAGCAAGAGAACGAGTCGCGCACCGGACAAGGTCAGCAGTTCCACAAGGCTGTCCTCTCACCGTAAGGATAATGAAGCCATGGAAGGATGCATCGCCTAGCAACTACTCCTGATTGTCAAGTGATATGTGCTGAGTTGTCTGTAACAATAGCTAAATACTGTGTTATGAAACTTTCATTTCATGAGTTGGGTACATGCATGCGGGATCGTGACAACTGTACTTGGTTTTTGTATTTTTAGGAAAAGGAAAAAAGCCAGGTGCAGCAGCACAATGTCTGTAGCTGATAATCAGTAGAGGGATACAGGACAGTCACTGGAGGTCATGTGTTCAAGACCTGCCTAGGCAACATAGTGAGACCTATCTCTAAAAGGGAGAAAGAGTAGGTGTCACTGGCTTGCAATGACACCTGAATACCACCTGAGTGAGGGCTTGGGGGAAAGAGACAGGGCGACACAAAGAAGGACACCAAGTCTAGGCTCTGATCTAGGTGTCAATTTAATAATAGTAAAACCAACACTTGTACAGCAGAAAAGTACAAGCAGTTTCTCACGGAGGCAATTTTACTTGGCCAAAACATAGGAGAGCTCACTCAAGGTTACACAGAGCCTGCTGTCTGGTTACCACGGTTGCACCGAGTTTCCCAGGGTCGGAGCCCTTAGCTGTGGAATTGTCAGGGTCAGTCTCTGAGACAGCAAACTTCAGATAGGAGCTAGGGCCAGAGTCCAAATTCCACTACTGAGATGTGCACTCCAATTTGCCATTAACTCCAAATAGGCTGCCACAGGTGGGAGAGAGATAAAGGCAAAGGGAGAGAGAGGCAAGAGGGAGGGAGGAAAGGAAGAAGGAAGGAAAATTGTTGCTGAGGCTGGTCTTCATTTCTTATCATGTGGCTACTTCCTTTTTACTGAATTTTATACCCTTTTCCCAATGGAAATGGTTTTAGTTTGCTACGCATTTACTCAAGCAGAAAAACCCTTCCTTTGGGGCTTGTTCACCGTAAGCACTTTACCTGGCTGCTCATGGCAACTAGATTTTACATGCCTGGTTGTTGCACAATATTTGACCACACAGTGAACCCTGAGATTGTGTTGTTTACTAGAAAAACCTGTTTCTAGTTGTGGTGTGGCTCAGCCCTAGCACTCACCTTTAACCCAAGAGCTTTTTGCTTGAAGACTGTAAACAGGATTAAATAAAAACAACCACAGGTCAAGAGGCCTTGCAACAAACCAGTTGACAGGGAGTGAACACAGGAAGAGTATGAGCAAGTCAGGAGGACAGATAGAGTTGCACAGGAAGTAGAAGGGAGGGACATTCAGGTTAAGGTTTTTGTTTCATTTTGTTTTTGAGGTGGCGTGGGGAAGGAGCTTTTTCCTCCTTTTTGGGGCATCTGCTGAGGAGGAAGTTCAGCTGAGTGCTTTCTCCACCTCTGTAAGCTAGCAGCCTTTCAACCCAACATCGAAGTTTCCAAGTCTTCATTGGTAAAATCGAACTATTGAGAGTTTGCTAAAAACAACACCTGGTAAGCCAGGACAGTTCTCATCCTGCTCCATGAAAGCATCAGTCCTGTTGTAATGAGAGCCTGACGTGAACTTCATGCTTCAATTCAAGAAAAATGATAGTTCCTTTACATCAAAATGTTTGGATTGCCAACACCTATGGTGATTTTGACTTCTTAGTTAGGGTTTCTGTTGATTCAATGAAACACCATGACCAAAGCAAGTTGGGGAGGAAAGGGTTTATTTGACTTATAATTCCACATCATTGTTCATCATTGAATGAAGTCAGGGCAAGAACTCAAACAAGGAAGCAACCTGGAGGTAGGAGCTGATGCAGAGGTCATGGAGGGGTGCTGCTCATTGGCTTGCTCTTCATCTTATTCAGCCTGGTATCTTACAGAACTCAGGACCATCAGCTCAGGGGTAGAACTATCAACAATGGGCTGGGCCCTCCCACATCAATCACTAATTAAGAAAATGCCCTACAGGCTTGCCTAAAGCCCTGTCTTATGAAGGCATTTTTTTAGCTGAAGCTCCCTCCTCTCTAATGATGTCACATTGACATAAAACGGGCCAGGACCTCTGACCTCTTGTTAATCTGACATACAAACACATAACTTTTTAATTAGAACCTTTCCTTTCTCATTTATCCCCAAGATGGCATGTTAATAGTAATATCACAATATAAGACATAACTTAAAAAAAATCCCAGTCTTTACAAATTCAATCACTTCTAAAGTCCAGTCTTTTAAAAATATCTAATCTCATAAAAAATCCAAAATCTCTTTTAAAAGTTCAAAGTCTCTCAACCTGTTAAACCTGTAAAAACCAAAACTAAGTTACTTTCTTACTTCAAAAGGGAAGAACCAGGACACAGTCACAATCCACAGAAAGCAAAATCAAACTTCAATACTGTAAATAACTCAATGTCCAATTATCTGGTATTCACTTATGATCTTCTTGGCTCCTCCAAGGGGCCTGAGTCCCTTCTCCAACTCTGCCTTCTGCAGCATTCACAGCATGGAACCAGTTGGCTCCACTTCACTGCTGCTGCTCTTCTTGGCTGTCAACCCAAGGTACTGGCATCTCCATTCTGGGGTCTTCTGCTGCAACTGGGCTACACCTTTACCAATAGCCTCTCCTCATCTCTCTTCAGAGACCACTCTCCCATACACCATCAAGACTCAGCTGTTCTCCATGACCCTTCACACCTTCAAAACCAGCACCATCCGGGTGATTCTTACGTTACCAAGTTCAGCTACCAGCACAAGGTTTAATCTTGGCTGCCTCTGAACATAACTTCTGTGTGCTGACTCTCAGGAAACAATTCCCAGGAGACTTCACTTCAATGATGCTGGTCTCTTGTTAATCACAGCTGATTCTTCTGTTTCAGCTGACCAGTCACCACAGATTCTTCACACAAAAGGCTGAATAGAGTCTTTGCTTCCCTCGAAACTTACAAAGCAGGCTTCCAACATCTGCACTGCTTTCAACATTCTTATTTTCTAAGCTCTTACAGAATAACCTGCTGAGCTCTCAACACTCAATGGCTTTTCTGGCCCAAAGTTCCAATGTCCATCCACAATCCTCCGGAAAACAACATGGTCAGGTCTATTGCAGTAATACCCCACTCCTGGTACAAATTTTTGTCATAGGGTTACTATTGCCCTGATGAAACACCATGACCAAAGCAACCTAGGGAGAAGAGGGTTTATTTTGGCTTATATGTCAGTATCATTGAAAGAAGTCAGGACAGGAACACAAAAAGGGCAGGAACCTGGAGGCAGGAGCTGATGCAGAACCTTGCTCAGCTTGCTTTATTATAGAACCCAGGACCACTAGCCCAGGCATAAAACCACCCACAATGGGCTGGACTCCCCCACATTAAGCAGTAATTAAGAACATGCCCTACAAGCTTGCCTACAGCCCAGTCTTGTGGAGGCATTTTCTTAATTGAGGCTCCTTCTTCCCTGATACCTTTAACTTGTGCCAAGTTTACAAAAAACAAACAAGTACAGCTTAAAAGCATCATCCACTAGCCTGAGGTTGCTCGCCTGATGTCTGAGCACTTCTGAGGGCTGGAAGCGGCTCACATTAATACTGTTCTAGCTTCCATACTAGAAAGTATGGAAGAGTTATGACATAACCAAGAGGAAAACCACTACAGAGCCTGTGGGGACACTTTTTATTATTTATTCACTCTGAGATAGAGTTGCTTGTAGCCAAGGCTGGCTGTTCTGAGCTGAGAGTGACCCTGGACTTCTGATCATCCTGCATCTATCTCACGAGTATACAGGTTAACTGTGATTTTGAGTCTTTTCCCTCCTGACCTTTGGTCTCTTTTTCTTGCCATGTGGCTTTTGTCCCTTTGACACTTTCATGCTGAGGAATAGTGACAGGAAAATATTAGGTGTCTTTGCAACCATTATGTTTGTATAAGAGTAGACAGCTTTGTAAGTACAGTAAAAAACAAAACACTGGAACTCATAATGGCATAATGGACAATGCTCTTGAAGCAGGGCTGAGGTGTTTCTGCAGCGTGGGCTAAGTGTGTGACAGCATGCCCAGAGCCAAGTGTTGGAACTAAGGCTGAGTGACTGACATACTTACATAGAAACCACTAATACCTAGGAATTAATACCTGCGAATTAAGTTTGCAGGAGGGAATAAAAGATAAGGATTTAGATTACTTCCAATTGCTAGAACAGGATTTATTTAATGCCAGAGAGGTGGGGCCTTGAGTTCTGGCCATGCCATAATTGGGGCACCAGGACCCAGTCACTCCGTGGCTAGACTTCAAGGGAATGCAAATTACATATGGGATTTTTGTGCAGAGAGAAGGGAGGCCCTTTAGGGACAGAATGTGTTCTAAGCCACTGGGTCTGCCATCTTGTTTTCTATCCACTGAGCTTTGGGAGTCAAGGATTGCATTTCTTCTGCAATCCTCAGTCCTGGAACACTGAGTTCATGTTATGGGCCCTGGTCTTTTGAAACCAGTTTGAGTCTGAGAATTTAGGGTCCACCATGAACTTAGACACCTGGTGGCCTCACAGTGTCTCTTTGTTCATCCTGTAGCTATTTTACTACTGGGAACAGGACCCTGGGTTTCCTGAACACCAGGCAAGCACTCTACAGTGGAGTTATATCCCCAGCCCTGTGGCTAGATGGTAAACTATGAGGAAGATAAGCCTCCATCCAAAAGAAAAAAAAAATCACAGAGAGGGATGGGGGCATTTATGTACTTGTTCTGTAGGAGAAGAAATAAACTGAGATAAATTCACATCGAATACCTGAAGATAAAGTTGGCTTTTCAGTAACCTCTGAAGTGGAAGTTTCTGATTTCTTTGGAAACTCAGTTGTGTGATGCTTCTATGTTTTTTGTTTGGGTCCCAAGTGTGGGATGTGGGAATGTTTTCCGCCTGTGAAAAACAGCCCTTGAGGAAAACCGCTCCCATGAAAAGGCACGTGATGTTGGTTAGCCGAAACCTCCCTCGTGCATGGGGTGTAGTTCTTGTGAGCTACAAAAACATCCTTGGGGGACTCTGAGAAGGCATATATAGAAGCCAACAGACAGCGAGACAATGCTTTCCGAGTCTCTACGCTTTTGCTTTGCAAGGGTTGCATCCTTCGCTGGTCTTCACAGACAGAAACGCTCCAGAGAACGGGCGGTGCTGACTTGTGCCGTTTGGGCGAAGTCTGGCTGTTTCTACTGAATCGTTCCGCTGCTGCTGACACGTGTTGTTGCTGCTGCTGCTGCTTTGCTGTTTGACTAGACTGCTGGTGTCCTGGCAACCGAGTCTGGCAATCCCCTAACAACTTTCCTACCCTATAAGCAGGAAGTAGATAAAAGAGGTCTACAGCCCCTTTCCCTACCAGTCTCCTACCTAAGGTAGGGGTGGAGGTGGGGTTGGGGATGGAGGTGGGAAGGGAGGTAAAGGTATTTGAGAACCTCAAAGTAGGTGTTTGAAAAATGTAAGCCTACAAACACCCTTCAACGTACTTTAAGGAGACTCTCTCTGGAAGATGTGCATGCCACCACAGGCACTGCCACTGATGAGTGTGACTACAGAGTTCTAGGTCCCATGGCATCACCATCTCTCAGTCTCAGCAGGGAATTGGTCCAGGAGCTCTGAGCATACCCACATACACGGTGCTAGAGAGCTTTGTGTCAGCTCTCCACAAAGCTAAAGTCATCAGAGAGGAGGGAGCCTCACCTGAGAAAACACCTCCAGGCTTCGAGCAAGCCTGTAGGGCATTTGCTTAATTAGTCGGTGTGCCAGCCCTAGGCCAAGGAAGGTGAGGAGCAAGCCAGTGAGCAGCACCTCGCCATGGCCTCTGCATCAGCTCCCGCCTCCATGTTCCTGCCCTGGTCCCTGCCCTGTTTGAGTTTCTCTCCCAATTGACTTCAATAATGGACTGTGGTGTGGAAGTGTAAGCTGAATAAAAGCTCTCCTCCCCAACCTGCCTTTGGTTGTGGTGTTTTATCACAATTAGTAACCCCAACGAAGACACTTGCCTTGCCTACATGCACCTTTAGAGCCACTGAGTGTCTGTCTCCCCATCACCCCTTCCAACAGGCTCTTTCCCTGATTCCCTGGGTTTGGCTATTTCCAATGTCACATAGTTGGAATCATGCAATGGGAAACAGAGTGGAGGCAGGGCGTTAAAATAGGTCATTTCTTTTCTTCTTACCTGTCTGTTCTGCATGCTGGTCACAACCCAACCACTGATGTCAGGATCTGCCAACAATTTGCTTCCAAGTCAAGGAACCCATGAATCTCAGGCATTGGGTTTTGCCCTAAAATACACAAGAGGGTATCCAACAATCATATTAAAGACATGAGGAGTTGGTAATAAAGACAGAAGAGAGAAAAGAGACCTCTTAGTAATTAATTATGGATGGTTACTCAGTAGCCATAAGAATACCATCCTTATAAGAATTACCATCCTTATGCATTTTTAATTACTGCCTATAAACGCTGCTTGTGTTTCCCTTCTGGCTGAGCAAAGAGATGGAGACCCAGGCCCTGCTTCACTGAGCCCATTTACAATGGTCTCCAGTGACATAACTCATCTCATGAGCTCACTGCACATCTCTCAGAAGTGGATTCACCAAGAAACAGGCGACAACTGTTCGCTAGATGGCAGTGTGGGGCAGGAGTGAGAGGAACTTGGTGCCTGCCTGCTGCTAAGGGATTTTAAAATTCAGGCAGTCCAGGCAGTCATTCACAAGGATTCTGCCTGGGTGTCCACACAAGCTCCTGGCATGTATTTTCTTGTTGTGTCCCTGGATTTCCATTTCATTCTTTCCAACGGGCTGGCTTTAAAAACTGGTAAATAATCTATTTCCTCCATAGTGTTGCTGTCTATGCCAGCACCATCAGGTTTTCACCTCTGCCTGGCTTTTTCCATCTAACTTAAAAAAACAAAAAGCAAACAAATAAACAACAACAACAACAAAAATCAGCCTTAGTTCTTTTCTTTTCCTTTGTTAACAATTTCTACATTTCTCAGATGTTTCGTACATTGTAAAGACAGAAAATACTTGGTAGGCATTTGGGGTTCTCCGTTACAAATTGTGCTGATGAGCTGTCTCTGAAGGGGCTCACAGCTGATGGACTGGAAACGACCCCAAACAAACTGTGTGCTTTGTGCAATGTTGTCTCTTGAAATAACGACACCTAAAGGCAACTTATAATCCCACATAATTTTAATGCCCATAAGACTTAGTTGTATTTGCTTGGAAGCATCACTTTTACTTCTTCACGATCTGCGATGGCAACTTTCAGTTTGACAGTGGTGTCTGAGATCTTTTTACCCTGTAGGTAAATGAATTTCTTTGCAAAGTACGTTTTCGTTGTGCAAAAGTCTCTCCTGACGCCTCAACCTCTCCTGAAGCTCCGCCGAACTCCACAGCCCCAAGTCCTCGGGAGGCTGGGAGCTGGGGAGGCTCGAAGCTGCTGGGCAGCGAGCACACTGTGCATGGGCTGCGGCTGGTAGTGCGGGCAGGGTTAACAAGGGCACACAGCCCAGCCTTGTTCATTACTCTTATTGCAAAAGCAGCTCTACCGTCAGTGCAAAACAGCGCTCAGCTCTTGATACTCCACATAACTCGCATCCATTTGGTGGGTTGTGGTCAATGATCACTGTTCTATGCAGTTGTTCACTTTTCCTAATGCGTCTGTGAGGCAGGTAACCACAAATCCCATCATTTGTACTCTACATCACAGGTAGGTGGGTTCTGAGACAGAATATTCAACTTGTGCAAAGTCATGTTTAAGGAATTATGGAACCAGGGTAAGACCAGATTCCTGCCTGTTCAGACACCTTGCCTGCCACTTCTGTGGCCCGAAAGACAGCACACAGACTCCCCCAATGTGCTGCTGACAAGAGGAAGACAGTCTCCTAAGCAGGCTCTTTAAGAAATAAATGCTCTTAAATGGCAGCCTTCAGACTGGGAAAAGTTCTTCACCAACCCTACATCTGACAAAGGGCTAATATCCAAAATATATAAAGAACTCAAGAAATTAAACACCAACAAACCAAATCACCCAATTAAAAAATGGGGCCCACAGAGCTAAACAAAGAATTCTCAACATAGGAAACTACTGGCTGAAAAACACTTAAATGCTCAATGTCCTTAGTCGTCAGGGAGGTGCAAATCAAAACAACTCTGTGATTTCATCGTACACCCCTCAGAATGGATAAGATAAAAAACTCAAGTGACAACACGTGCTGGCAAGGATGTGGAGAAAGGGGAACCCTCCTCCATTGCTGGTGGGAGTGTGAACTTGTAGAAGCAGTTTGGAATTCAATCTGGCACTTTCTCAGAAAACTGGGAATACTTTAAGACCAAGCTGTACTACTCCTGGGCATATACCCAAAACATGATCTACCATACAGCAAGGACACTTGCTCAACTATGTTCATAGCAGGTTTATTCAAAGTAGCCAGGAACTGGAAACAACCTAGATGTCCCTCAACTGAAGAATGGATACAAAAATTGTGGTACATTTACACAATGGAATACTAGTCAGCTATTAAAAATAAAGAAATCATGAAATTTGCAGGCAAATGGATGGAACTAGAAAAGATCATCCTGAGTGAGTCAACCCAGACCCAAAAAGACACACATGGTATATACTCATTTATAAGTAGATATGAGCCATATAATACTGGGTAACTATACTACAATCCACAGACCCAAGAAGGTAAGTAATAAGGAGGGCTCAAAGGAGGATACTTGACTCCCACCCAGAAAGGAAAATAGAATGGAGGTCAAAAGTGGATGAAGAGAGGGAACTGGATGGGAGAGGTTGTGGAGAGGGAAATGTGGGCGAGGATCAGAGGTCAGGAGAGGGGGGCTGGGAGAGAGAAGGGAGATGGGGCAGCAGAGGGCATCTCTGGGACAAGGTGGAGACCTGTGACGAGTAGGCTCCTGGGAGGATATGGGGTGACTGTAGCTGAGACTGCTAGCTGTGGGGGGACCTGGACACTGAAGTGGACACCTCCTAGTGAGCCTGGACTTCCAGTGGAGGGAGGGGGACACCAACCCACCCACAAAACCTTCCACTCAAAATTTACCCTGTCTACAAGATGTGCAGGGATAAAGATGGAGCAGAGAATGAGGGAATGACCAACCCATGACTGGCCCAACGTGAGACCCACCCCAGAGGGGAGAGCCAATCCCTGACATTCTTAATGATACCCTGTTACGCTTGCAGACAGGAGACTAGCATGATTGTCCTTTGAGAGGCTCCACCCTGAGCAGAACTACATAGATGCTGATACCCACAGCCAGACACTGAGCAGAGCTAGGGGAGTCTTGTGGAGGAGTGTGGGGCAGGATAGAAGGCCCTGGAAGGGACAGGACCTAAATAAGACCAACAATGTCAACTGGCCTGGGCTCATAGGGGCTCACAGAGACTGAGGCACCAACCAAAGAGCATGCGTGGACTGGACCTAAGCCCACGACACAGATGTGATTGATGGGCAGCTTCGTCTTCATGTGGGTCCCCTAGCAGCAAGGTGAGCGTGGGTGGTATCTCATATGGACTCAGTTGCCTGCTTTTGGATTACTCTCCCCTCGCTGGGCTGCCTTGTCTAGCCTCAACAGAAGAGGATGTGCTAAGTCCTGATGCAACTCAATGGACCCGGGTGGGTTTATAAGGGGGTGAGTGTCCTTTTTTTCTCTGAGGAGAGGAGGGGAGGGAGAAGGGGGCTGTGATCAGGATGTAAAATGAATAAATTTATTAAAAAGTACATAAAAGTAATAAAGAAATGGATGTTATTATTGCTTTTTATTTTATTTGCAGGTGAGAGTGAAGAGGGACAAGAAGAGGAGCATGGAAAGACAGGGGTCCTCTAGAACTGGCCATGCGGCTGAACTGTTCCCCTCGTGTAGTCAGTGTATTCTTTACAGCTGCCCCATGAAACACACATCATCTATTTTTATTGTTTTTATTTTGTGGGAATGGGTGTTTTGCCTGTGTTGATGTCTGTGTATCACTGCAGTGGCTAGTACTTGAGGAGACTCAAGGGGTGTTTTGGAATCCCTGGAGCTGGAGTTTCAAGAGAGTATAAGCCACAGTGTAGGTACTGGGAATTGAACCTGGGTCCTCCAAAAGTAGCCAGTGCACTGTCTTGCCAGCATACCCATATAATCTCATTAAGGTTTAACTCAAATGCCATGCCTGTTGGGGTAATCTTAATTGTGTGAAGGTTGTCTCTCTACGTTCGGATCTCAATTACTGTACCAGCAGAGGGCTGAGCACTGGCTGGACACTGGTATTGTCATTCTTATGGCTCATCATCTGCCTCATATTTTGTCAGCATACACCCTTCTCACTTTTCATTGGCTTAATAGGGATGTGATAGCCAATAGCTAGGCAGGAAAGGGAAGGAGGGACTTCTGGTCTGAGAGAGGGAGTTTCTGGAGAATGATCCAGAAAGGAGGATTGGCCAGCAGGACACAGAGGTAGATGGATGTGAACAGGGGCAAAGAGGTGAAGACCTGGCCAGTGTGATGGGATGTGGGCCAGGGCTAGTTGGGTTAATTTACGAGCTAGCTGAGAGTCTGTCCAGCTAAGGCCTGTGCTATAATAAATATTAATACATCTGTGTCATTATTTAACTGCTGATGGGTCCAGAAAAGTCCTGCTATACATGTTAACCTGTGGGTTATCTACTGCCATTTTGATTACATGTTTCCCTGTAGCATGGCCAAGTGTTTGTTCAGCTGATAAAATTCATGACATGGGATAGTGTGAGTTATCATCATGCTACTGAGATTAATGTAAAATTTAAAATGTATGAAGTGTTTATTTCTGGAACTTTCCATTTTCCTTTTTTAAAATTTTTAACAGTGTGTGTGTGTGTGTGTGTGTGTGTGTGTGTCTGTGTCTGTGTCTGTGTGAGGGCATGTGCATATGAGTGCAGTTACCTATGACAGCCAGAAGAGGGCACCAGAGCTAAGGGAAGTCAGACAAGAGAGGAGGACAAGGAGGCAGGCACGGGTCCCAGACTGCAGACCTTGCTGCCAGTGGTGAGCATGTGTGCATTTCTATTGGTCACAGCATTCCTTAATGCTGTTGTTTGACAACACACAGATTATCTACTTTGGGCCAAGGCGCTTTATTTCTGAATGTTAGAATCGGGGACTATGGGAGACAACTGTGGATCCCCATGAACAAGAACAGCCTGGCTTAGACCATTCCATAAGCCTACCCAACTGTTTTGCCAGAGAAACAGCACGACCTGTGATGTTCAGCCAACTGCTGTGCCAGAAGCCGGAGCCAACACTTCCTGTCAGCCCAGCCCAGCTGAATCACTACCCTGCCTAGCTGGCATCACATTTGTTAGCAGGGCGTATTTAGGTTATTTTTCAAAATTCTGTTTGTTTCTCAGTTTCTCTCTTAACCTGGCTATCACACAAATAACTGAGACTCTTTTATATTTGTTTAATAATAAGCTCCACAAAACAATAACTGAGCAGTTATTACTCTATTCTTAACGCTCTAAGCTAATTTTGTTTCCTACCAGCATACGTCCCAGGAATACTTGCAATTTGTGAATTTCCCTACTCAGCTCTCTCTCTGATCTCTCCTGGACATTCCTTATGGCTCAATCCTCTACTTCCTCCTCTAACTTCTCTTTCCCTGGCTGGCAGGAAGTCTAGTCCTAGTCTCTCCCCTGCTCAGCAATTGGCTGTAAGCTGTTTTATTGGCACACCAGGGGACATTTGGGGCGCAGTCTTTACACAACATTGAGACAGAGTCTCAGAACAAGGATTGTAACCAGATATGGGGGTACAGTATCAGCATTTGAATTACACAATAACCTTATGCTTAGATTGGGGTCATGCTATGTTAACTTTTTAAAAAACTATTTTATGTATGTGTGTCTGTGGTCCATGTGAGTGTAGTGCCCATGAAAACCAGAACAGGGCGCTGGATCCCCTGGAAATAGATTCCCAGATAGTTGTGAGCCACCATGTGGGTGCCAGAGTTGGAACCCAGGTCTTCTGGGAAAGTAGCCAGTGCACTTAACTGCTGAGCCGTCTCTCCAATCCCAACTAATTTTAATGAGTGACCTCAACTGGAATTACTACCAGTCACCATGTGTGTGCTCAAATCAAAGTAGGTCCCTCTGTAATGCAATAAGGGCTCTTACCCATGAAACCATTTCTCCAGCCCACAAAATTTTCATAAACGATTTTGTACATATGTATATGTTAGCTATATTCCTCCTTGTATCTCACTATTGCAATGGTTAAAATCTAGTTCCATTTTAAAGTAAGTTACTGTATTTAAAAAAGAAAAGAAAAAACATAGAAGTCAGTAAGACTTTATTTTTAGCCTAAGAATTGTTAGCCACAATATGTCTGGACCACAGTCTTAAGGTCCGCCCTGTCAGCAGTTAAGTCTTGACAGCAATCTAAAGAGACTGATCTTAGAGCCACCTGGCTCATTTCCCACAATAGTTCCGTCTTCTCCTTATGTATAATTGTTATCTAAAATAGTAACCCATTTCTCATTCTGTGTCTATAATCTCATTTATGTGCTGCTTGCTCAGAAACAAACAGCACAATGCCGCATGTAGCAAAACATCCCCAGAGTTGACAGTCATGGTTTGTGCCTTTAAAACCTCCAGCCCTCAACTTCCCCTTCTGTAGCAGCTCTCTGAGTGGTGAAGGAGGCTGTTGTCACAATATCTCTACAAAAAAAACAAAACAACAACAACAAAAAACTTGTTTTATAATCTTCTGGATTTAAATTTTGTGTGGTGGTCTTTTTCTGGTGGCCTTGAACTATGTAATATTCAGTCGTATTTTCACTTCTTTCCCTCCCATTAATCACCATTATCTCCATAGACAGTATTACTTCAACTCTGTGCCATGTATGTGTAATGATTTAATGTATTCAGATAGCATCTAGGACTACACCTGGCTTGATTGGCTTAGTAGGATCTTCTTCAGTTACCCCCACATTTTTGATCAGTTACTTCTAATCCCATCTTGGATGTTTACCACATTTTCCTTGTCCCAGCCTCTGTGGATGGACACCTTGTTTTACTAATTGGGTTTTCTGCTTAGTGCTTCAGTGACCACTGATGTGGAGTACCTTGGGATATCTTGGGGTCCTTTGGCCAAATAACCGAGGTATAGTACAGCTGGGCCATATGGAAGATCTGTTTACAATGTGGTTTGAGACTCCTGCATACTCACTGCCACAGTGGCTAGACTGGTTTTCATTCCCATTAGCAGTGTCTAAGGGCCCTGTTGTCCACCTCCCTGACAGCATTCAATGCTCTGTTTCCTTTCTTTTAAACAATACTTTTATTGAGAATTCTATCATCCCCTCAACCAACCACTCCCATAAGCACCCTCTCCACCCTCCCAACCCTCCCACCTGTTGTGTGACAAAACCAAAAGTGTCTCTAGCAGGCACCAGCTTGCAAACACGGCTCAGGCAGGCCTGGCCCTTCTCCCGTTTCTTCTTCCTTGCTAAAGACCTTACATTACATTCTTACAGCTAGTCATCCACTCCCTTATTTGGCTACGTCTTCTTTCTCAGGCTGACCACCAAGGCCCAGCTATCAAAGTATTGAAGTCCAGCAATCAAAAGCCCCCTTTGGATCAAAACAAACCACCTTTTCATGATCAAAATCACACCCGCAAGGTTGTTGCTGTTTCCTGCCTGAGTCAGAAATCTGCCACTTTCTTTCCTTCCTTGCCTACTAAAGGATCCCTCTGTGAAGATAGATGTTTCGGTGCAGTTTGCACCTAATACCAAGGCATATAGGAAGCAATCCCACGTGTGGGTTCCTTCAAGACCTTCCCTGGGAATATGCAACAGACACATCTACTCACCCCAGAGAGGAGACTAACAACAAAGGAAGGATACTGCCAAGTCCAGCTTCATGGTCCAGTAAGATGTATTGTTCTCATTTATAAGAACAAACGTAGGGGATGACTCACGAGGACAGAATTGACTGAAAGACAGCTGCATCGCCAAAGCCCACCGCAGCAGGGGTGACATGCTCACAAAAGCTAGGAACCTGGAGCACACTGCACAGCCTGGCCACAGCTCAATGGGTGGAAGAGTGTGCATTTTAACTCTCCGTAGGTCTAAGCCTCCAGGCAGCAAGCCTGTTTCCTGCCTCTACCAGGCAGCTGATGTGGTCTCAGGGCTGTCATTGTAGCTTGTCTTCTCTGAGAGTGACTGAGCAGCTTGGCTTGTTTACATCTTGGGAAGGAGGGACCTAGAGAATCTTGTTAGATTCAGGGACTTCCTGAAGCTCTTTAGAATTGTTTCCCTTCCTGTTGAAGGAGCTTCTCTGCAGGACCAAATGTTCCAATGTGAGGAAAGGGAAACACAATGGTAGGGGACACCAACCAACTACAAGAGGTGTCGTCTTTTCTTCCTCCTCTTTCTCCTCCTCCTGTTTCTCCTCTTTGTCTTCCCTCTCTCCTTTCTCCCACTCCTTCTCCTGATTTTCTTCCTGCTTCCATCAAGTCCATTTTCTGTGTCCCAACTTTTCTTAGTGGTAAAATTTGTCTTGGTTGATGTTTGACCTAACAAGGCTCAGCATCAGAAAACTGACTTTCCCCCTCCCAGCCGCTGTCAGGTGCCAGTACTTTCAAGCCTGAGGTGGGATTTCATATGTATGTCCCCTCCTCTGTGCTGGGATTCTTCCTGGTTGAGCTTGTCAGCTCTCTGCCACGGACCGACCCAGCCAGGAGTCCCTCACCCACGGGAGAACAGGGAATTCAGATATCAGGAAGGCACAGATAGGTGAAATGAGACCACACCACATAATGTTCATTTGGATCTTCTGCGCTTTACTGAAGTCAAGCCAACACTTTTATAGTAATCTTACAAAGAAGCACCTTAAAGTTGACATATCCTCTGGAACATTTACAAAGTTTATATTTTAACTGAAGGTGATCTGGTAAAAGGCAGTGTCTACAAAAAATCTTGGCCTAACAGCCTCTCAAGCAGAGCAAACATAGAACTAGTGACTTGTTTGCCAATTGAGTAGATGGCCAGGGGCTTGTTAAACTTGTCGTCTGTTTATTTACGTAGTTTATTGTTAGTTAATTAGGGGTTGTTAATAATCCTCCGAACTAGGTCAGCTAAAGATTTACAACCCCCCTGGAGGTAAGCACTGAGGGGGATTCCTCCTGTTTGGCTTGCTAAGGGTTTATAATCTTTCCTTAGAGATAAGATGCTTGAGCTAGCCTGTCTGTAAAACTTATAGTATAATACAATACTTTTTGACCTCCTATGTTTGCCTATCTTCTTTCTGCCTCATCATAAATACCTGTGTTAGGTAATGGTTTTGTAGTAGCTTTATTGCAGTGGGAATATCCAGAGCATTTATCCTAACAGATCCTGATTAAACATTTTCTTTAGAAAGCCCTAAAACTCTTGTCCTTTTACTACCTACAATGTTTGGTTTTTCCACAAGCAATTCCTGATGCTGAATCTGATTTATTACCTCTAAAATTTTATTTTCCTTCTACTCTTATTTGCAAAAGCTTTTAGTGATCTATTAGAAATGTTTCCTTGAATAGTTAATTGTACTGTTTCAAGAATCATAGAGAAACAGCAAAACAGCTCATAAATTTAATTCTGCAACCAAGTAAGCGTGGGACTTAGAATATGTCTTTTGGCTTAGATGGCCATGTTAGGGTTCTTGCTAGGGACTTCCAGGAAGCTGATTCCCGTAGGAAACGTGTCTTTCGTCTTGAAGCACAATCTACTGATATGCTATACTGACGACACTGGAGTTAGTGTAACAGCTCTCCTGAATGCTGTCACATCACTGTGAGTTCATATTGGTAACAGCCCTGTTGAGTGCCCTTGATGTTATCCACCACCTCTGGGTTTGCAACCTTTCTGCCCCTCATCCTGAAGATCCCTGAGCCTTGGGAGTTTTGTTTTTTTAATGGCTGTGATTCTATTGGGACAAGGTTTAGATTTTCACTTCTCTGGTGGCAAGTAAGCTGAACACGTCTTCATAATTTCCTGTTTGAGAGCTGTTCATTTTGTTTGTCCATTTCCTGTGTTATTTTCTTTCTTGTTTGTTTTTTGAGTTCTTTGTATATTCTAGATACTAGATACAAAATGTTGATTTGCTCAGTAGAAAGGGCTTGGAGCCAAATTTGCCAGCTTTCTTTGCTAGTCCTTAACTTTTCTGTTAACCCTGGATGCTCTTATGATATTTTAGCTAATGCTCATCAGCCCTTCCTTTGTGTGTTGTTACTTGTTGTGCTTGCTGCCTCTTATCCCAGTGTAACAGCCTCCAGGCCTCAGCATAACTGATGCCATGTTAGAAGCACCATTCAGGCCCTGACATACAGAATGTAGGCAGCAAACCCTGTCAAATGGGAACAAAGACCTAATTCAGCAAAGTCCATAGTTCTGGGAAAGTCCCTGAAGGTACTAACCTTGCTTTTTTGACTTCTGTATTTCTTCTGGGGAACTGTTCTTGCTGAAGTGTGTAAGCCCAGGATGTAGTTTTGTTCTTAAAAGATCACCCTGAGAAAAGCTTGCTTGGGAAAGGACTAGGGTCCCAAACACCCAAACACCCTAATAAAGATTTTCTATTGACTTGAACCCATGTTTTTAGTGGTCTTCTAGGATATATACCTCGAAACATTTCTGGAGACTCCCACAAGATCTTCAGAGACCAGAGCTGATCACAGGGGCGGAGGGAGTCTTGGAGCGTCTCAGAATGGGGAAGAGGGTGGTTGACAAGAGATTTCTAGAAGAGACTCAGAATTCCCTCTTCAAATGATTCCTTGCCAAGGCACTGGGACCCTGGAAGAGGGCAGGAGCCTATCTTTTCAAAAGACTTGATCCTCTTCCTGCATGTTGGACAGCTTGCTGACAGATGCCACTAGAACCATGCTATGGAAAGAAGCTGAAGAACTGCCTTTGGGCAAGATCTCTTCCTAACTCTCCAACATGCTATACTGACTGGCCTTCCTCTGGAGACCTCAGGGAGGTGGACACACACCACTCATATCAAAAAACGTCTCATCAGGCACTTCTCCTGAACCAGCCTCATATCCAATTCTGTAACTTTTCAGCCATCAGCACAGCCAGCCTGCTGCCAGACACTAGCCCAGCAGAGCTTCTTCCAGAGAGCAGCCAAGTTAGAGTCATTAGAATCCCTCAGCCATGATGGGGAAACAACAGGATATGATTCTGTGATTTTGCAGTAGACACAGACAGGATACCCAGCCAGGAGCCATCATGAGGGGAAGGTGCAGTCTAGGTGCTTCCCTCCCAAACCCAGGCCATTTAATTTCCAGGCAGCTGGACCTTGTAGTTCAGCTCATTCAGAGGGTTGCTGGCAATTGAGCTCCAGTTTGTGGGTGTGGCCATGGGACCTAATCCTGAGTAGCTCTTAGCCTGCCTTCTGCGGGTGGAGGAGAGAGGGCACATTCTCTGTAACTCGTGGCCCCTGGAGGGATGGTTTGCTTCCTCCCTTCATAGGAGTACCTGTGCCAGGTACATGCTTGCTGGGACAAGACTGGCCTGTTGGCATGTGTGTCAGTCAAGGAAAAGCTGAGTGCCCCTTAGCCTGTATATGACAGCATTGCTTGCTGTTGCTCTTCCTGGGGTCTCTCAATCTTGTTGACTTGGCATGGTTTACATTCTCCCAGCTCCTCAATTTACCAAGTCTAGGCCTGGGACACTGAACATGGGGATTCCCTGAAGCTTGACTCCACGATGCTCCATCCTCACCCTTCAAAACCCAGCCTGAAGCTCAAGACTCAGTCTTGATTCCTTTTGCTAGGAGACCTTGTCTTCTTCCCTTAGATATTCTAAGAGCCTAAGAGAGCAAGCCAGGTGGAGCAGGTGCTGGTTGCTTATTCCAAGTGCATTACAGTGAGAGTTGGAAGTGAGGCTGATCCGGAGACCACCTGTGCCTACAGCTGGGAAACTGTGTGGCTCCTGGGTTTGGCTCAGAAATTAAGACGTGTGTACCCCAACAGTGCTGCTCCATGAAAACAGGACAGTTGTCCAGCCACTAGGTTCTCTGTGGACAAAAGGAGCCTTAAGGGTCAGGTTGTCCAGAAGACTCTGAGGGCTGTCCATGCTGGAGTGTGTGAGGAAGGCCCCAGCCTGCCCAGTTGGTGCCAGTTCACAATTAACATCCCATCTTTGCCAGACCATACACTTGGTTCATATATTCAAATGTTTAAGCATAACTGGTCAGGGTTTCCAGTGAAGCTTCCTCAATCCACTTTGATTTTTTTTTTTTTAATCAGACAGGGAAAATCAGACCTGGGTGTCTACAATGGGGTCCCCAGGGGCTCCAGTGTCAATCTCAAGGAAAATATCCCACTAGCCTGAGCTGGGACTTCCAAGAGAAGAATACTTGTCTTTTGGAGAGCTCATTTAGGAATTTCAGGATGAGGCAGGGACTTAGCTATCAAAACTGAAAAGAACTATTTTAATGTGGGAGATTCTTTTCATGGGAATTTCATCCATATTATCCTTAGTAGATCCCTTCATGGATGAGCCAATGAGAGAATGCAAGTGCACCTCTGGATGAGCCCAGATGATCTCGAGAAGAGCAGTTGAATACAGCGCATCCCTGGTCATCCCCCTTCTGCCTTTACGTACAGCATCTCTCACCAACTCCTTTCCTTCCTGCCTGTATAAAACCCCAATTGGAACATAGCTTCTGTGGAGGGCCAAGAGCTGACATCTCAGAATCAACATCTCTTAAAGATCATTCTGGTCAGGAATGGGTGCAGAAGATGATGGGAACCTTCCAAGTACTTGGGAGT
>NW_026591449.1:0-5000 GCF_907164565.1 Psammomys obesus | reverse complement strand
TTGAAATACTGACGAGAAGATAACTTTTTAGTTGTGAAATCATCTTGATAAAACCTGGAGTGTGGCAGTAAAAGCCCATTCCCGTGCCCTCTTTGCTCTTGCCTAGTATTTGTGGGTGGTCATTTGCACATTAAAGGGCATTCCGGAGAGGGCTGGGAGTACAGATGAGGGTCCAATGGGGAACTCGGATTAGAGCCCGCAGGCCTTTAGAGAGCATCTTCATTAAGACATTGCTTCAGAGGGTATCTGAAGCTTTCCAGCAGTACAGTTCATCACGTTTCTTAGTGGACAATTGTCTAAAAGTTCTGTTTTGCTTTTAACAAGTCAAGCTGTAGCCTCAAAAGCCAAGCAAGTCAGACTTCATATTTAGCTGCTCTATGGCTTTAAAATTCAGTTTGTATCAGACCCTACAGGGTTAAAATTAGCCAGGAAATTTGGCTGGTTTTGTGCATTCAAGGGCTCCGTGCAGGCTTAAATGTTAAGCCCAGCTTATGGAGGTGGTGTTATCAGAATGCTTAATGGGGACTGAGGTACTGTGCTTGCCCGTAGGATTTTTCTTTTTTTTTTTTTTTTTTTTTTTTTTTTTTCTTTCCTCATATACAGTCATGTTAACTCTGTGCCACTTAACAGCTGCCTGTCAGCCAGAGCAACACCTTTGATAAGTAGGGCTTGGGTAAGTCTGGCAGTCCTAGGCTGAGATTCTTCTTTTAATAAAACATTGGTAGGTTGTTGTGCTGATGATAAATGACCTTGAAGGAGTAACACTGTAGAGCAGTGAGAGAGGGAGAGAGAGAGAGAGCGAGAGAGAGAGAGAGAGAGAGAGAGAACACGTGTACCATTCATATCTGAAAGGAATGCATCTTTTTCTTAGCTTGTATTTTAATATGATAATTTTCAAGTCTTTCCCCAGCTCCCCTGTCTGCTGCCCTGGATCCTTTCCATTTTATTCTTTAACCTGAGCATGCTAACGGTTCAGTGATGTTAATGAGGTTAGCAAAAGCAAGTGTGCCAGTCCTTCATTATCCCCAGCCCCCAACAGGAGGCAATTTTTAAATGTGCAAGTGTCAATATGAGTTATTTCATTTTGCATCTATCTATCTATCTATCTATCTATCTATCTATCTATCTATCTATCTATCTGTCTGTCTGTCTGTTTATGTTCTCTTGGTAGCGTAGGCTGGCCTGAAGCTCTCTGGATAGCACAGGATTGGTATAGAATTCGTGGAGATCCTGTCTCACCCTCCAGAGGGCTGGAATTACAGGAAATCACCATACCTGGCTTTATCTTTTTTTTCTTCTTTCCTTTAAAAAAATTTTTTTTTTTAAAAAATCCCAGATTGGCATTGAACTTGCTTTGTAGTTGAGGATAACCTTGACCCTATTGATCCTTCTGCTGTCCCTCCTGAGGGCTGGGATCAGAGGCGTGTACTCTCATGACAGGTTGATATGGTGCAGGGAGACTGAACCCCTGGCTTTGCGTGTGCCAGGCAAGCCCATCCCCAGCGCCTCATTTTGTCTTTCAAAGGCACATGCACTAAGGAGCACTAAGACTGCATATCTTGATACAATAGTTATAACTGAGGACTTTCTGATAGTAATAGATGGAGCTGTCGCACATAAAAAAAAAAAATCAGTCATGGGGACACCATCACTGTGCTTTGGACCAGACATTTACACAATCTGATTAGCATACCCTGATTATTAGTGTGCCAATTAGATTTGGATTCTGCATTCCAGCACACTGAAGCATCTCTCTACCATCCTCAGCTCCTCCTCCTTTCTTTTCCGAAAAGAGCTCTCAGAGCACTGCTAAGAGACGTAGAGGTGACATCTTTAATGGAGTCTTTCCATGGGTAATGTTTTCTGTTGCTATCAAGGATGTCTTCATTTGTGAGGGCTTTTCCCACTGTTAGTCTATCACCCATCCAGTTCTCCTCCCTTTCCATGCTGTTGCTGGTTTTGTTGTCCTTCCCTGCACGTGGATTCCCTACCAGCAGGAGACATGATCCCTCTGATCTGTTTATATTTACAGGAGCTGAGAGGATGCTGTGGATGTGCCTGACCCAGGAGATAGATGAACCATATCATAAGATAAACCATTAGCATCTAATGGATTTGCCCACCATGTCCAGAAACATGCATGGCTTCAGTGTGTGGCTTCTTTTATCTTAAAAACTTGTATGGAATTGCTAACATAGCAGCGGATTGTAATTTTGTATTTAAAAACATAGATCATTATTATAAAAAAAAACATTTATTATTTATTTAGTGTGTGTGTATGTATATGCATGCGTGCATGCTCTTTGGTGTTCTAGTGGAGGTCAGGGGACAATTTGCAGAGGCCAATTCTCTCCTCTTATCATGTGTATTTTGGGGATCAAGCTCAGGTTTCGAGGCCCGGCAGAAAGTACAGTTACTGGCTGGGACATTCTGCCAGCCGAACACTACTCTTTTTCTGAAGCACTTTTGTATTATTTCACAGGCAGTATAAGATATGCCCTCGACTTAAGAATATATGTGTTAATAAATGACCTTGCCAGAGGGTTCTGTTTTCAGTCCTTTACTTTTTCTTTCACCTTTGT
This sequence comes from Psammomys obesus, assembly GCF_907164565.1. Lineage (NCBI taxonomy): Eukaryota > Metazoa > Chordata > Mammalia > Rodentia > Muridae > Psammomys > Psammomys obesus. The sequence goes on along the minus strand of NW_026591449.1, from coordinate 2,418 downwards.
AGACATAGCTGAGCTACTCCAGTGGCACGCTGGGTCATGTAGTTTGTATTATGTACACAAAGAGATTTTAAACTTAGGCCCTGGATGCAGAGATCATTCTGCTAAGAAGGCTGGAAGCCTTTGCAGAGGTAGCTCTTTCACAGGAGAATCTTTCTGTGCTTGTTCATGTTGATCCACAGCGACAAAGAGCATCTTAGGAATTGTCAACTGATTCATAGCGGCAAAGAGAAACCATTAAGGTCAGTGATCAGTGCTGTGCAGGCAGGGTGGGAATGTCTCACCATGGCTTGCAGAAGGGCAGGGAGATTGCCAATGTGAAAACAGTACCTCTAGGCAGACAGCAACCCCAGGCTCCTCCTTCAGCTGCAGGAGTGTCAATGGAGAGGATCCAGCAAGCTGTGGGTATTTGTGCTTTTTGCTTTCTTGGTCTTGAAACCACAGAGAGCTTGAGATAAAAGTGCACAGTGGTACTTTCTCAAGGAAATGATGGAACCCCTTCCTCATTGCCTGGGATATGTCATTAGACTTTAGAAGAAAAATAAAACAAAACAAACCCAAACACTTAGGCATCACTGTGTATACTTTGAAAGAAGGGCAGGATCTAAAACACCCAGGATACTAATTTTTTTAAAACACCCAAGACACTTTTTTTTTTTTTTTTTAACATTCTGTCTTATTTGTACTTCGGCTTTAGATAACTTTTAATTTTAAAATCAAGACTGAATTCCTGAAGAAAGATGACAGCATGGGGCTCCTGGGTGGCTGCAGAGAGCGTCTGCATGAGAGGGAGGGATGAGAAGGCATACATGTGGCCCCCTGAGACTCAGGGGGAAATTCTGGTGATTCAGAAGCTCATTTGCTGAGCATCTTCTGCATGCATTGCTATGATTTTGGGTGTTGAAGAATCATTTGGAATAACTAGAGGAAATTTTCTTTTTTTTAAAAAGTTAAATTGTAAAAGGTTTTGAGCTTACGGGACTATTGAAAGGAAAAGAAAAAAAAAACCCAACCTTTAGACCATCTTTAGTTTTAGGTAGGTTGAGACAGTTACGAAACAGTCTCCTCTCCCCAGTTTTATAGAGAATGAAACTGAGGATTAAGAGTACCCAAGGGACTTGGTGGGTGTCACACTACAGTTTGGTGTCTCAGAATGGTACTCAAGTATGTGGCGATCTCGGAAGCCTTGCTCGATGTCCACACATCTGCCTGGCATTCCTTCTGTCCTTATCTTGACCTTGGCAGTATCCTTGCCCATTCCCACCCCTTGTCCTTCCTGCTTCAGAAAGGACAGTCTCTGTCCTCCTTTCTGAGCCATGCCACAGCCCTCACACACCCTGGATCCCAGGCCAGGAAGCAGCACTCTATTCTTTGCTGTTGGTCCAAACCCTGCTTCTCCTTTTGCTTTTTCTTATAGTCTATTAATCCCTCCCTTATTGGATTTTCCTCTTCTTGGTTTGAGCCTGATGCCTTATTTCACTGCTGAACTCCTGTAAATGTGACCTCTTCTCCCAGTCTTTACCTCTCTTTGCAATTTCCTAAGGTCTCCTTCTTGTGCCTGAACATGCTGGGAACCCCTGCTTCCCAAACCTAACCTCCTCTCTTCATCTGTCCTCTGAAACTCTGTTCAGAAGCTGCTCACCTGCTCTCTGTGTTGAAGCTACGTCATGTGGTTGCAGAAGCAGAACACACCTGGGCTATTGTGTATTGTTTTGAGCATGTTTTGGGGGGTTCACTTTATTCTGCTCCAACTTTGTGGTTGGTTATCCCCAAAACTCCACTCTGTTCTTTCTTCTGGGGCTCTTCTGCCTTCATGAGTTTATGTGTGTCTCAAAACCTGGGATCTTTGGGGGTAAAATATAACCATGACATCCTTCAGTTCAAAGGTTAGAGCTGGAAGGGACTCTGTGTGCTCCTTTACAATGAGGGCACTGATCTTACTGGCAAGGGGTCCATCCAATTTCCTTCTGAAGGCCCCATTTATTGACACCATCATTTTGAGGGCTGGGATTTCAACATGAATTCGAAGGGAACATAAAAGACCAGAGAACCAGCACCTTGTATGGCAACCGTCATTATCCCTCGCCCCTAACAAATGTGTCCTACCCCTTTGAGCACGTCTTGCCTTTTAATGAAGGTTCATTCCCAACTCTCAGTTCAGAGCACTGTCCCACACAGGCTCTCCTCTCCCCTTTCAGTCATGGCCTCTTCTCGTCTACCTGTTCATTCTTTGTTCTACTGTTTTCATCTTCCAGAGTTTTTGGGCATCACACCAGCCAATTTTGAGTTTACTCTCTGACCGTTCTCCCAAGCCTCCAATCAGTTTTGTATGCTTTTCTCACTTATCTAATGCTCCACGTGGGCAGAAGTAGCGTGTTGTCGGATATTAGTTTGCTGGGATGCTTAATACGTCAGCTACTG
>NW_026591448.1:0-10000 GCF_907164565.1 Psammomys obesus | reverse complement strand
TCTTTCTTTCTTTCTTTCTTTCTTTCTTTCTTTCTTTCTTTCTTTCTCTTTTTCTTGCTCCTTTTTAGCTATTGGTAGAAGAACCCCACCCCCTTTTATGACAGAATCTTTCACTGGCCTGGAACTTGCCAATAATCTACTGTGGCTGGCCAACAAACCCCAGGGATGTACCTGCCTCTGTCTCCCTAGGATCAAGATTACAAGCATGCCCTACCATGCTTAGCTTTTTTTCCCCTAAGTGTTGGTGCTGGGCATAGAACTCAGGTCCTTATGCTTGCACAGTGAGCATGTGACAACCTGAGCTATCTGGACCTCCTCCTCTATTATATTTCTCTTTAGGAAATTTCCCTTTTCTCTGCCTAAAACAGCTTTTGGGACATAGTACTTAGCAAAATTAAATAGATAAATGAATAAATAGCAAATATATATTCATAAATAATACAGAGATACTTCCAGGTAGAGCTTTTGTGTTAATTATCTCCTATTAAAGAACAGAGACATATGATACAGGTTCTGAGTCATTGAAAGCCATGCACAACTTCTAAATAAATGACCTGGAAAATTGAAATCAAACTCTATTTTGACCCAAATAAAACAAGAACTGCTTCAATTTTCTTCCTCATTTTGTCAGCAGCAACCACGCCCTAGTTTGCTGAGATAAATTAGATTTTAGCTGGAGGTAGTCATGAATCGCTGCCTAGCTAATGACAAGTAAATGGAGTTTTCATTTTGCCTCTTTAAAAAGCAGAGACTTTAGATTTATCCTCATGGCTCTTTATACACCCCAACTGTTCATATGCACTAAATCCCTTGAACAGAGAGCCTTTGCTTAGTAAATGTTTTGTCCAGATATCAAATGAGCTCTTTAGATTTTGTGTGCTTATGATATATGACAGGGTCTGGCTCATCCCTATTTTGAGAATATTTTCCTACAGTGTACTTGAAAGGGGGCATTCTTCGATGACCTTATCCGTGTCACCTCCTCACGCAATGCTGGTGAGATGCCACTCCTTCCCAATGTGAGCTACAGATCCAGTGCCATCTCAACTGGAATGCCACCATGTTGCTTTGTGCATTTTAACAAACTGATTCCACAGTTTATATAAATAGGCAGATGATTCGGAATAGCAACATTGTGGTGAAGAAGAACCAAGATAGAGGACTGGCACTTCCTAGCTTCAAGACTGTCTCTAAACCAGCAGTTTTTAAGACCGAGTGGCACCCGGTAAAGGCTGGTGACATAGATCAGAGGGATACAGCAGAAAACTTAGGAGTAGAACTGCACAAACACAACGCACCAATAGTTAACGGCGAGTCAATGGAACAATGAGAGTCTTTTCAATAAACTGTGTTGAAAAATTAATGTCAACATGCCCCAACCAAGTCAAGCCAAACCAAACCAAAACATAGACCTTCACATAATTTTTGTTGTAGTTTTAGTTTTGTTTTTCAATACAGGCTTTCTCTGTGTAGCTTTGGCTGTCCTGGAACTCCTTTTACAGACCAGACTGACCTCGTACTCACAGTGATCTGTTTGCCTCTGCCTCCCTGAGAGCTGGGACTAAAGTAGTGTTCTGCCATGCCCGGTTCCTTCATACAAATTAACTCTATGTTACAGACCTAACTGCAAAAAGCAAAATGAAAACTTCAAGAGGAAAACATTTAAGGTCTTTGGGTTTTGTGATCAGTGTTATATACATTAAAAACATTTCTGAAAGTAAAAAAAAAAAATAGACAAATTGTTAACATTTGAAAACCTCTTGAAAAAAGTTGCTGTTAAGAAAATGGGAAGATTCTCCAGATACCAACAGGCCATGCTGGCCAGAGAAGCAGGTAGGCTAACTGCAGATGTCTACCTCTCCCTTCTTTTCTCCAAACCTGGTCCTCCAACTTTCACCTCCAGCTCTGCAGCAGACCACGTGCTGCATTCCCCACCCCTTGTCCCTATCTCCAGCAGATCAGGCAAGTCTTTTCCACCAACCCTCTCCCCCACCAACTCCATGCTCAGCTCTTTACCCCAGCCTCCAACTGTAGCAGCTATTCTCTGGGAGCCCATCAATCCAGCCGGAGAAGCAAGTCTGAGCTTCAGATCTGTCCTCACCCTCTTTTCTTCCAAATCCAATACCCCAGTCTCATCACCAGCTCTGTACTGGACTACCTGTTGTGGTCTCCCTTACTCTCTGACCCCATCCCCAGGAGACTAAGCAGATCCTGGTGGAACACCCTACTTTCCTCTCTCCTGTGACCCCTTCAGCCCCATCCCCACTCCTAAGTGTCAGCTCCCCAACACTTAGAAACACATTCTATCTGGAATCCCCAGTGGCCACACCAGGCACGATTCCAGAATTCTCTACTGGATAACACACAGTCACTACAGTCTCCTAAGGACTAGAGAGGGCAACAGAAACCAAGGAACAAAACACCCACCCAACAAAGATAAGACCAGGTGTCAGCACCTAGAATTACAAACATCTCCAAAGCAGATGCCTAGACGTCAACATAGAAATACAATCAAATAGCCAGGACAATCTGTCTCCACAAGGGCCCAACTATCGCACTAGAGTGGTTCTTTGAGAAATACAACACAAGACAAAGACAGAAAATAGCCATTATGAATACAATAGAGGACCTTCAGAGGAAATGAATAAGTTCCTTAAAGAAATTTATGACATCACAAACAAGTGGTGGAATGAAAATGAACAACACTGTTCAAGGAAGACCTGAAAGTGGAGATAGAATCAATAAGGCTTGTAGGCGTTGAAAGGATCATAATGGCTCAGGACCCACAAGACCAAGTTCTTAGCACAAATGAGATTTATTTGCCCCAGAGGGACAGAAGGCAGAGAATAAGGAACAATGATAGGAGGTAAAGAATGAGGGAGAAAGGGAAGGGAACAAGAGAGAGGGGGATTTGTCCCAGACTGGGGTGGTGGGGACAAAGGACAAAGAGGGAGACATGGTCCATAGGCCAATGGTGGTTTATAAAGGTAAAGGGTAAAGTTAGGATGCGGTGTGTAAGTTTAATTTGGTACATTAATTAGGTGAGCCAAAGGGGGCATTTGTTTGCCAGATTACAATCCTTTGTTAGCTGGATGTTGGTAGCCGGCCTCAGGAGAAGGAAGTGGCCAAGTTAGGGAATAGAGCTTAGTGGCTAGCTTTAGGGATGTCCTTTAATAGTTTTTAGCAAAGCAGAGTGAATTGGGGAGAAGGACAAGGCCTGCCAGAGCCTTGTTTGGCATTCTCTGGTCAGCTACAATTGCTTCTGGAGTAACCAACGAATATCCGAGTTGACTTAAGGTTCATTGCACAAGATGGAATCCATAACTGACCCTGCTTGGGTTACCAAGAACTTGACACTAGGTAGCCCAGGGACCTCAGGTAAAACCAAACAATACTGTTCTAAAAAACAAAACAAAACAAAACAAAACAAAACAAACAAAAATGTAGCACTATAATGACTCCTTAATGACATTCTGTTATAACGCATGGATCAGTGCCTTGCTCAGCCAGCATCAGAGAAGCTTTCTCCTACAGCAGATAGGAATAAATACAGAGACTGATGAAGAGGAAGTTTCTGGTTTCCTTGAAGACTCAGTTTTGTCATGTGGTGTTTTGCTGCAAGCTCGGCACGTGATGTTTTGCTGGAGGTTGGCTTGTGAGACGGCACGTGACGTTTTGCTGTGAGCTCTCACATGAGAGGGGTGTGACTTTGGCCAGCTGAGAGCATCTGTGGTGGACTCTGAGGAGAGGAGATATATAGAGGCCCATGCACAGTGAGATATCGCTCTTTGGATAGACATGGTTGGGCTGCTCTTTGTGCTTGACACTTGACTACGCCTCAGAGAGAAACGTTCCAGAGAATGTCTTGGGGCAATCCAACTGAGTCTTGTGGCTGTTGCTGACTTTGTGTTGCTGCTTGGTGTTGGCCTTTGGACTGGACTGCTGGCATTCTGATGACTGAGTTTGTCAATCCTCTAAAAACCCATCAACCCTAATCAGCAGGAAGTAGATAAAACAGGTCTACAAACCTTTTTCCTACTAATCTCCTACCTAACGTGTGTGTGTGTGTGGGGGGGTTGTTGGAAGGGAGGTAAAGATCCCTAAATAAAGTAGGTTTGGTGAAAAATCTAAGCCTACAGACCACAGCCAGACAATATGCAGAGAGTGAGAGACCTTGGAACACTCAGACCTACTTTCGATGTCTCCATCAAATCCTTCCCACTAGGGCTCAGGGAACCCTGCAGAAGAGGTGGAAGAGGCAGAAAAAAAATGTTGAGACCCAGAGGGGATGGAGGTGGCCAAAAAAAGCAAAGCACTCTGAATACAACAGGACCAAAGCACATAAGAATTCACCGACACCGAAGCAGCATGCACAGGGCCTACATGGGTCTGTGGCAGGTGGGATCCTAGATCTGAAAGGAGAAGTGGACACATGCTCCATGCCTTACCCAGAAGCTATCTCCAGTTGACAACAGCCTGCAAATGGAAATTTAGTTTTCTCCAAGGGAGTCTCACTGGGGAAACAGACTACTCTTAAGGGTAGGTCGCATGCCCAGCAGTAGACAGCCAACAGAAAACAAACTCAGCAGCAGCCTCTGGAGGTTCCTTTTCTCATAATGTCATGTCAGGACTTTAAAAAATTGTTTATTTATTTATTAATTTTTTAATTAATTAATTCAATTACTTCTTGGCCATAGTTCCCTCCCTTCTCTCTTCCCAATCCAACCTACCCTCCTGAATCCTCCCTTCCCCGTTTCCTCAGAAAAGGGGAGTCCCCCTATCCAGACACTCCAGCTCATCTATTCACAGGAGGATTGAGTTCGTCTTCTTCCCCTGTGGCCAGGTAAGGCAATCCCCTCAAGGGGAAGGGATCAAAAAGCAGGTAACATAGTCCATGTCAGAAATATCCCCACTCCCCTGACTACTGGGCCCACATGAAGCCTAAGATGCCCACTCAGACCATGTATTGTTCTTGGTTGGTGCTTCAGACTCCAGAGGCCCCTCTGGGCCCTGGTTGATTGTCTCTGATGGTTCTTGTTCCCACTCTTCCACCATTACCTCAATCTATTCTATTCCCCCTTTGGATTGAGATTTATGCATCCTCCCTAGGGTCCTCCTTGTTACTTATCTTTGTGGAGTCTGTACATTATAGTATGTCTATCCTGTACTATATGACTAAAATCCACTTATAAGTGAGTAAATACCATGGGTGTCTTTCTGGGTCTGTGTTACTTCACTCAGGATGATCTTTTCTAGCTCCATCCATTTTCCTGCGAACTTCATGATTTTTTTTTTTTTTGTTTTTAATGGCTGAGGAGTATTCCATTGGGTAGATGTACCACAGTTTCTATATCCATTCTTCAGTTGAGGGACATCTAGGTTGTTTCCAGTTTCTGGCTATTACAAATAAAGCTGCTATGAACATGGCTGATCAGATGTCCTTGTTGTAGGGTGGAGAATCTTTTGAGTGTATGCCCAAGAGTCGTATAGCTGGGTCTTCAGGTATGGCTATTCCCAGTTTTCTGAGAAAGAGCCAGATTAATTTCCAAAGTGGTTGTACAAGCTTGCACTCTTATCAGGAATGGAGAAGTGTTTTCCTTTTTCTACATCCTCGCCAGTATGAGTTGACACTTGAGTTTTTTATCTTAGCTATTATAACAGATATAAGATGGAATCTCAGAGTAGTTTTGATTTGCATTTCCCTGATGATTAAGGACAGTGAGCATTTCTTTAAGTGCTTCACCACCATTTGAGATTCCTCTGTTGAAAATTCTCTGTTTAGCTCTGTATCCCATTTTAAAATTGGATTATTTGGTTTGTTGTTTAGGCTTTACAGTGGTTTTTGATAAAGATGGGCCTTAATGCTAAGGCTTCTTTAAAAAAAATGCTAAGGCACTTGAGTTTTTTACCTTAGCCATTCTGATGGGTGTAAGGTGAATTCTCAGGGTCATTTTGATTTGCATTTCCCTGATGACTAAGGATGCTGAACATTTCTTTAAGTGTTTCTCTGTTATTTGATATTCCTCTGCAGAGAATTCTCTGTTTAGCTCTGTACCCCAAACATGCTGGAGAGGATGTGGAGAAAGGGGAACCCTCCTCCATTGCTGGTGGGAATGTAAATTTGTACAACCACTTTGGAAATCAATCTGGCACTATCTCAGACAATTAGGAATAGTGCTACCTCAAGATCCAGCTATACCACTCCTAGGCATATATCCAAAAGATGCTCAAGTATACAACAAGGACATTTGCTCAACCATGTTCATAGCAGCTTTATTTGTAATAGCCAGAAGATGGAAACAACCAAGATGTCCCTAGTTGAGGAATGGATATAGATATTGTGGTACATTTACACGAGGGAACACTACTCAGCAATTAAAAACAAGGAAATCATGAAATTTGCAGGCAAATGGTAGGATCTAGAAAAGATCATCCTGAGTGAGGTATTCCAGAAGCAGAAAGACACACAGGGTATATACTCACTCTTAAGTGGATATTAGACATATAATGTAGGATAAATATACTAAAATCTGTACACCTAAAGAAACTAATCAAGAAGGGGGACTCTGGCTAAGATGCTCAATCCCCATTCAGAAAGGCATAGACATCAGAAGAGGATGGACATCAGAAGAGGGGGGAAAACAGGGAACAGGACAGAAGCCTACCACAGAGGGCCTCTGAAATACTCTACCCTGGAGGGTATCAAAGCAGATGCTGGGACTCATAGCCAAACTTTAGGCAGAGTACAGGGAATCTTACGAAAGAAGGGGGAGATAGAAAAACCTGGAGAGGACAGGAGCTCCACAAGGAGAGCAACAGAACCCAAAAATATGGACACAGGGGTGTTTTCTGAGACTGATACTCTAACCATGGATCATTCATATAGATAACCTAGAAACCCTGCACAGATGTAACCCGTGGCAGCTCAGTGTCCAAGTGGGTTCCCTAGCAATGGGAACAAGGACTGCTTCTTACACAAACTGATTGCCCTGCTCTTTGATCACCTCACCCTCAGCAGGGGGGTGTGTGTAACAGCCTTACCAGACCACAGAGGAAGACAATGTAGCCACTCCTGATGAGACCTGATAGACTAGGATCATATGGAGGGGAAGGAGGACCTCCCCTATCAGTGGACTGGAGGAGGGGCATAGGTAGGGAGGGTGGGATTGGGAGTGGATGAGGTAGGGGGCTACAGGTTGGGATACAAAGTGAATAATCTGTAATTAATAAAAAAATAATTAAAAATAATTTCAATGCACTAATTAAAATGTATACATATTTAAAATTACTTAAACCATGTCTTACTTTTAAGACTTCAAATTAAGCAAATGTGTCTTAGCCTTTTGACATTGTGACACAGTGATGTCTTCTACAAAGTTCATACTGGAGAAGCATGCAATGGAGTTACAAAATGTACAGGTGACTTTCAGGATCCAGAAGAGACTGGTTCCAGGACTAAAGGCTGTTTATGCTGAAGATATTTCTAGAACAGGGCTTAGGGTACCTGCGTATGACCTGTAACCGCCTTTCTGTACACTTTAAGCTGTCTCTAGATAGCTTATGATACCTAACGAAACGAGAATCTGTGTAAGTAATTATAGCATGTAATCTAGGAAATAGGGACAAGAAAAAAAAATCTTTGCATGCTTTGTAGAGATGTAATTCTTCCCCTGGGTATTTTTGGTCTATAATTGGCTGAATTCATGGATGAGGAACCCAAAGATACAGATGGCAGACTAACTTTATCTAATTTGGTAAAAGTTTAAAGAAAAAAAAGTATACCAAGTTCAAGCTTTCTCTGAGAGAAGGAAAGAGAGAAGGCAGAGAGGATGGGAAGAGTGGAGGGAAGGAGGAAGGAAAGATGAGAGAGAGGGCAATGAATGGATGCCCCTTTATGTTTATCCTGATCCTTTAATCCTTTCTCTAATCTGATCCCCTTCCCCCTCAATCTTGTCTCTAGGCTTCAAGTCCACAAGATTAAAGAGAATTTGATGTCACTTATTTTGGACTTAAACTCCAATTTTCTTTGTAAGTGGGATCTTCACATTTTCACCACCACGGTGGACTCAAGAGCATACGAATCGAGTTCCCTAAACAGCTGCAGAAACCACGGGCCTGGGAGGCTGCTGCAGGTAGATTCTGCCACACTCTGCAAACTGAAAGTCTGACTCTAAAGCTGGAGCCTGTTTGTTTTGCCGAGGGTCTGTTGCTTGTCTCCCAATCACTCAGGCCCCCCAGAAGCAGAGAACTGTCAGGAGTGACCAATCTCAGTTTCAGGGTGCAGTCCATCACAGTAGAGAAGACGCCATTGCAGAGGTTCGAGGCAGCTGGTCCCATTGCATCTGCAGTTGACAAGCAGAGAAGGATGCTAGTGCTCAGCTCCATTTCTTCTTTCTATTCCGTTTACGACCCCCGTCCGTGTGAAGGGGCTGCCCACAGTTAGGGTGCATCTTCCTATCTTAGTTGCTCCAGTCTAGAAACAGTCCAGTCAAACCCCCCCTCCCCCAGAGGTTTGTCTGCCAGGTGATTCTAGAACCTGCTGCTTAACAGTATGATGAGAGGCTTCTGCCAGAGAAATGTTGTGATGGGATTGGAGGTGTGTACCACCATGCTTGTATAAGAAGCAGGTTTTCCCAGATCTCATGTGTCTACTGCTTCCCTGGGTTGCTATTTAGAGAGCATCATGGGTTTTGTCACAAAGGTAAGTGGTATTTTCTTGGCAGGCACAAGACATCAGAGGCATGCCTTGGGATGGTATGAAAGACTCTTGGCTTGTGGAATTTGTGTCTGCTACTATGCTGAACAATTTTATGTCAACACAGGCTAGAGTCATTTAGGAAGAGGGAACTTCAATTTAAAAAAAAAAATGCCCCCATTGCATTAGTCTGGGGGAAAACCTGTGGTGTATTTTCTTGATCAATAATTGATATGGGAATGTTCAACTGACTGTGGGCAGAGTCAGCCCTAGGCTGTGGTCCTGGATGCTGTAAGAAAGTGGGTGGAATAAGCCAGGAGGAGCAAGACAGTAAACAGCAACCCGCCATGCTCCTGCTCCTGTTCCTGCTTCTAGGTTCTTGCTGGAGTTCCTGCCTTGGGTTTCTGTCCTGACTTCCCTTTATGGTGCTCTTACAAGCTTTAAGGTGAAATAAACCCTTTCTTCCCCAAGTTACTTTTGTTCATGGCATTTTATCTCAGCAATAGAAACCCTAAGACAGCTACCCAGGGGCTGAAAATCCTTGAGAATTTGATCCATCCAGGCATGGGAAATGTAAACTTTCCACATCTAAAATTCCCAGAAAGTTGGACCATGTGTAGCCTAGACCTTTCAACATTCTGTGCCTTAGAGAAACACCAGAGCCTTCTTTAATGTGGCCCTGGCTTGAAATATTATGGGATATGATTGGTTGGCTATCGTGGTTATGAGTCTATAATCACTGAAAAGCTGGCTTTGCTCATATGTGAGGTTTAGGGCTGTGGGTAGTCATGGATAGGAGCAGCACTCAGTGTTCTTATGTTTTATCTTAGGAATGGACCTAGATTCTACCCATTCTTATAAGCTTTTCCTTCAAAATTGCCAGAGACCATGTAACAGTAATTATTTGACTCTTTTAAATGATTCTTTGAGTATTTACTTTCATGTCTTCAGAGACCACAATTAATGGCCATTTCTCGATTTCTATTTTAACACCATCAGTTCATACTTCATTGTGGAACATGAAGATGTTTAACTCCTTTCCTCTACCACAAACATCTGTCCATCTGTTCTTTACTCCAACTCTCCAAATACCAATTTATACCTTAATTTTGGTGGGAGTACAATTTAGACTTGAATTTTCTACAGATATTTAAATGCTATTCAAAGCTGAGCCATGTAGAAAACAATTACTTTAAATATCATGAGAACTTTCCTCTCTTCCTTCCTTCCTTCCTTCCTTCCTTCCTTCCTTCCTTCCTTCTTTCTTTCTTTCTTTCTTTCTTTCTTTCTTTCTTTCTTGTCTTT
>NW_026591447.1:0-32005 GCF_907164565.1 Psammomys obesus | reverse complement strand
TTCTTTCTTTCTTTCTTTCTTTCTTTCTTTCTTTCTTTCTTGTCTTTTGTTGCCTTGTTTGCTTAACTTTGATAGATTCAGGCCTATTCTTACTGTAGCCCTGAACTCTCTGCCAATACCTCAGTTTTCCTTCATCTGTATAGAGCATCAGTCTTTGTGATGCACTCCAGTCTGGACGGAGCATCTTCTTCAGTGCCTGGTGTCTAGTTGCTATGTTGGCTCTTGTTCCCCTTATTTGTTTTGTTTTCAACACTTTGACCCAATACCAGAGGAAAAACAGTTTAAAGGGAGGAACTATTTATTTTGGCTCATGGTTGCAGAAGCTCAGTTCATGATCTGTGGCTCTGTTGTTTCTGGGTCCACAGTAAGGCAGAACACCGTGGCAGCAGGAATGTGTGCCAGAGGTTGCTTGCTTCGTGACGGACAGGAATGAGAGAGGGAGAAAAGGGTAATGGAGGGGAAGGGAGAGACATGGAGAGGAAGAGAGAGAAGGAAGAGAGTCATCAGGGCAAGATATAGGACCTGTCTCCTGATATTTCCAAAACCTCCCCCACATGGCACCACCACCTGGGGTCCGGGCGCTTAACACATGAACCCATGGAGGACACTCAGGCTTAAACACTTTGCTCTCTACCTTCCGAGTTTCCTGCTGCCTGGGACTTCTTGTTTCATTGTCTTGATGGGACACATATGAAACAGCACCCTTAGAGGCTGATGTTCAGTGGGCCACGGCAGGTAAATTTGTAAGGCTTTGAACAACCTAAAGTGGAAACATTTATGCTCCCTTACCGCCAGCTTCGTCATCTGATGAATATAGTGTTCTGTGCTGGAAATAAGATTCCTTTCAAAACTAAGACATTTTTGACATCGTTCTGAATTTCTGTGTCATTTTGATTTCTGTCTGCTTCATTACTTGCCCCTCATATTCTGCACTTTCATGACAGTCTCCTAGATACTTCCTTGTCCCCCTTGAAGGGAAACTCATGTCCTTGACTGCTAGGAAATTATGCTATCGTGTTGATCATTTCTTCCATTCTCTCTCTGTCAGAACTACTCTCTGAGTGTCAGAACGCCTAGATCAATACTCCAATTTTCTTACGTTTCTCTCCTGGACTCTCTCTGCATTACCTTCTCAGAAACTGCTTCAATTTTGTCTTTCATTACGCTGCCAAACTTCTGTTCTTATGTTGAAGAGTTCTTCTGTTCTTTGGATGTACCCTTCAGGAAGCAGCCTGTAGTTTTAGAGAAGCAATGTGTTTTCTCTATGTTGACATTAGAGAATGTTTAGAGTTTTCTTCCTATATAGGCTTTGCTGCTCTAGTTTCTTTTGGAGCTCAGTGCCCATATTAAGGACTTTTCCACCATATCTAGTGATTTGGGCCATCTGCTTACACTTCAGACGAGGGTACTGTGAAGTCTCTTGGAGGATCTTCATTGCCTAGTGGCGCTTGTGGATTTGTGGGGCTATCCCTGAGATGTTGTCAGGGGGAAATACTGTCAGAGGTATGAAACTTTCTGGAGAAGCATGTTAGGCTCCTCAGAAAAGGACCTTCTCATGTTCCTGGGTGGGGGATTGTGGGAAGTGGGGGAGGGCTATGGGGAAGGACTTGATGTCAGCATTCTGAGAAACTCCTAGCTTCTATAAAAAAAGGAAAATAACCATTTGCTTTCAGAGTGGTGTCTTCATTCACAGCTGGCCTGTGAGCTCCAGGATTCTCCTTAGATAATGAGCTACCAGTCTCTCCCTAGATGTGGGAAACCAGGGGTTAGATCTCATGTAGATAATTGAGCACTATTTAGTTTAGGTTCACACACACACACACACACACACACACACACACACACACATACATACACACACATGCTCAAGCAGAAACACATGCACATATGCACATACAGAAAACATACACTCACACATGGACACACACATGCACACACATACATTTTTACACTCAGACCTGCACACCCTCACACACTCATACTGACATAGCTAAACACATACACTTTAACATACTCATAGACATAGATACACAAACACACATTTACGTAACTTACAAACATACAATCCCATAGCACACACTTAGACAATGCTTGCATGTACACATACAAATACCCATACATGCATATGCCCTCACTCTGTCACTCATGCACATGCAGACATATACACACAAAAACTCAACGTCACATGTCTACACACACAGCACTCACACAAAAATGTTGGGGGAGAACTTCACATGTAAATTGCAGCAAGCGCCCACTGAGGGCCAGACTCTGGTCAGAGTGTCTAACACACAGCCTCCATGCTTTGTTGTGAAATAAAGCATGCTTAGGCGTGAAATAAAGACCGAACCAGGCTACACACACGCAAACAAGATACTAAAAATTGTTGGGATAGAAGTAAAACAAGGTGTAGGATAAAAAGTTTTGAGACAGGAGAGACAGGATCCAGGTCTACCACATGACTTAGAAGGCTCTTTATTTGTGTGTGAGCACGTGTGTGGGAGTGTTCCTCTGTGTGTGTATATACACCATCATAACATGAAGTGGCTTCCTCTATTACTCTGTGGATTATTTTATCGGGGCAGGATTCAACCTAGGGGCCTTCAGTTACAGCTAGTCTAGCTAGCTGGCTTGCCCAGGGATTTCCTGTCTCTACCTCCAGGGTGCCGGGACTGTTAGTGGTTGCCATCTTTTTCACATGGACTCTGGAAATCCGAACTCTGGTTCTTCATGCTTGTCTGACGAGTTATTCATCTACTGAGCGGTCCCTGCAGCCCAAGAAAGGTCTGTCTGAGGACGCCGTTCTCAGTGTGTGCTTGAGAGGGTGCAGACAGTCAGGGCTCCTAGTCAGGACAAAGAGGCCAAGGGACAATTCAGAAAAGCTCATGAGATGGAGGAATGTTATGGCAACATGCTGAGATTTCCAAAGATTCAGTGGGATGATTGGGAGATCAGGAGGTATGGGAGAGTAGCCTGCATTGGACACGGGATAAAGCCAGGTGGGAAAGGATCAGGGATGCTGAGCAGAAGTTCCAGTCTTCATGTCTGAGAAGGACATCAGGGGCCTGATGGCATGAGTACCGTGGGCTTTTGTACTGTGAGACGATGAGTCAAATATTAAGGCTGGAGCCAGATGTTTGAGCATTATGGAACCTCTGGTCTGTGGTTTTCTGCTGTGGGTTGGGAGATGCTTGCCAGAGCAGACCCATGTGTTCTGAAGTCACCATCTCCCCCAGATCCCTCAGCTAGCAGGGGCTCTGTGGGGTTGGAAATGTTGCTGGAGCAAGCACACTGAGGGAGCACAGCCTTCCCACGGTGCCCTGGGAGGTGTGTGTTGGGACCCAAGGTATACAGGCATGTGCAGCCTAGTATATCTACAAATGTGGCATAACACAATCATAAATTTGCTTTAAACGTTATGATCTTTCTGCAGTTTTTTCTTTCTAGCTCAACTTTGTGGTTGTTGAGTATGAACTTTGTAGATGACAATATCACATCTGAAGGTCAAAAGGTTGGGCATGCCTGCTAGCAGGAAAGTTTGGGTCACCCAGCAGACCTCAGGCATGTGTCTCTGCATACTTGCACACACAGTCCATGTACTCACCCACAGGCATGATGGGAGCATCAGTCACTCATAGCGTGACCTCCTCCACACCCAGATATCACCCTACATTAGTTGATTTTTATTAGGGGTGCAAACAAAATGCCAGAGATGGAGGAAGGATTTATTTTGGTTTCAAAGGAGTCAGTCCATGTTTTTTTTTTTTTTTTTTTTTTTGTCTCCATGTACTGAGGCAAAATGTCATGGTGGTGGGAGAATATGACAGCAGATTGTTTACTTCTGGTTAGACAGGAAGCAAAGAGGTCTTGGCTTAGCTGTCTTTGTTCTTCCCCTGATTTTGCTCCATCCAGGTCCCCAGCCCTTGAATGTGGTATCAACCACAATCAAGGGTGGGTCAGCCAATCCTCTCTGGAAATACCCTTCCAGATTTGCCCAGAAGTGTGCCTCACTAATCCAGCTGATTCTCCATCCAGTCATGCTGACAGTGAAAATTAACCATCGTATTACCTTGGAAAAATCTTACTCAGATTCAAGTTACTGAACACAGAGTTTTCTTGCATTGAGGACAAGCCTTTTGCCAAGCAGAGGCAGGGGCAGGGCCAGTAGCTACTGTACAAACTCCAGATTCCATAAAAAGTTTTTTGATGTTCTTCTCTTTACTGCCATGGCCTCTGGATGGCCTGGCCAGTCATACCAGCTAGGTGACTACTGCCCGACACTTCCTTAAATGGAGAGGCAGAAGCTGTCATGAGCAGCACTCCACCTCTCACAGGGAAGGCCTGCTGCTCTGTGTCCTCTCTCAGCCCTGTCTGCTGACAGGACTGTGCTCACAGATTCTGACAAAGCTGATGAGGAGACACCAGCTTCTTGTCACTTCGTGGGCAGCACCTACGCAGGATGGCCTCTTATCTCCTCTTTAGCTGTCAGCCTTCTACACATCGGTATCCTTGCTTACCGCATGGACCGAGGTGACTGATGATATTCCAAGTCATACTGTGTGACTACAGCGCAGACGGATGTGGATGGTGCACGGCGCTTTGTCTAACACCAGGTGTGTTCTTCCAGCACCAGGTGGCAAACGAAAAACCAAGCAAACCAAAACCAAAACCAGAACAACAACAAAAAACTTAAAACAGTTTTTTTTTTTTCCCACAGCTCTGGGAAAGAAGAAGAAAACAGAGGATTAAATAGGAAGCATTCCTATCTTTACTTTTTGGGTAGGTATGTGGTGTGTGTGTGTGTGTGTGTGTGTGTGTGTGTGTGTGTGTGTGTGTACATGTAGAGGTCCAAGGCTAATGCTAGGAATCGTTCTCAAGCACTCTTTCACCTTATTCAATGAGTCAGGGCTTTCAATCAAACCCCGAGTTTGAAGACATTCTCTGGCATCTTTCCAAGGAAAGGGTCCAAGCGTTAGTCCTCACTTGTGTTTATTCACTGAGTCATCTTCACAACCATCCACCTAATTTTTTTTTTTTTTTTTTTGAGACAGGGTCTCTCCCTGAACCTTAAGCTGTTTTAGCTAGTCCAGCTGGCCCCTGGGCTCTGAGGATTGCCTTGTCTCTGTTCTTCCCCAGATATCCTGTGATTCTATTTTTTGACAGTCCCCAAGTCAGACACAATTAGGTTTTGCCTTTTATTGGCAGGAGCTAAGAACTGTATTGATTTGATTTGGTTCAAGAATAAAGGAAACCCAGCAGTCATGTTCTCCTAATTAATTTTTCATTTTCCATGACCACCAGTGTCTCTACATACAAGCGAAGGCCAGCAGTAGTTTCTCTGAAGCTTTCTAGATGTCGGCAGACTCCTTCTGCCTCCTGATCTTCCAGCAAACCCAGTGCCCCGGGAGGGGACACATCCCTCCTATTTCTCTATTGACTTGCGAGTGCTTTCAAAAGTGGCAGTCTGTCCCCTATAACTAGTTTCTAGGGTCCAATCTAAATGAACCCCCAAGCCACTGCCCAGGGAGGCAACACAGCCATCTTCTCATGGATGGTAGTTTTGAAAGTAATTTGAGATGCTGGGACAAAGACAAAGTCACAGAGACCCACAGGGAGGGTTGGATAGTCAACTCTCAGTTGTCCTTCTTGAGATGAAGACAGTGTGACCTTCATTTTATAACAGGGAATCACGGGAGCCCACGGGGGTCCAACAGGGGCCTCTCAGCGACAAATGGTACTGGTACGGTGTGAGCTGTGATTTTCCTTCAGTGCAGTAGAGCTGCTTTGCACCACAGGGTCATGAAGATAGTGATGTGAGTCACCGTTTGTCATCAACGAACCTCTTCTCTCTTATCAGGAAGGTCCCATGGGTCTTGCTCTGCAGGGCTCTGGTGTGTGGCAGGGCACAGCCTCTCTGTATGTCATTAGATAAAGCATGTGTCTCTCTGCCATGGCTTTGCTGATGTCTATTTCTCTATTGACTCGTGAGTGCTTTCAAAAGTGAACTAGTTTTTGGGGTCCTATCCAAATGAACCCCCAAGCCACTTTCCTAATGGATAAGAAATAAAGAAAATAAATACGACACCAACTTTGATCTTCTCTGGGGGTCCCAGGCTTGGTCTTTCTTGGTGTCTAGAAGTTGGTTCTTTATGTATGCAGGACACAGGGTATGGCAGGGGTATCATGATTTGAATATAAAATGCCCCTTCAGGCTTATGCTTTACATGATTGCTCCTCAGATGATGGTACTATTTTTTGGGGGACATGGGACCACTGGTGAAGTAGAGCAGGGGTGGGCCCTTAAAGGTAATACTTGGACCAGAGTTCTGGCCTCATTCTCTGTTCCTTGTCTCTTACTACACAAACACCCTCCTCTACACAGGACTGTTGCCACGGACTGAGCCTCTCTTCTCTGCCTGCTCCGTTTTCATACCCTGAAGCCTGTGGCTCTGGAAGCCAGCAGTTTCCCTTTTAAGTTGTTTGTACCAGTTATTTTAGCCACAGTGACGAAAGGAAACCAGTATACGTTTGTCCCATTAATGGGTCTTTCTGGCATGAATGATCTGTGACGTCACTTCCTGGCTTCCCAGAGGAGCTGAAAAAGTAGACAGTGAAGCAAGAAATCAGCCTTAGAAATCAGCTGGTGTAATTGTCTCGTCTCTAGCAGGGAGGTCCAGAAGCTCAGCTGATAATGCAAAGAATGGCTTCTTGCTGCTGTTGAGGCATGTGCGAGGTCCCAGGGAGGAGAGTGAAAACGAACAAGAGAAGGTGTGTGATGATTGTCCTGTCAACCCAGCAGTTGCTCATCTTGTTCCTGGGGTAGCCTGTGTTCCTTTGGGACCCTCTTCCCTCAGACTCACTAGAAGCACAAAGAGGAGCCCAGGGACTGCTCAGGGAGCCCACTGCCTGCCGGGCTGCTTCTTTGGAGGATAAATCACACGATTATTAGTAAAGTCCAGTGACAAGCCTTGGCATCAGCCTCTCATTCTTATTTAGTTTGTTTACTTTATTTGTGTGCATATGTATATTTGTGTGTATGCATGCTTGTACATGTTCGTATGTGGCTGGCGTAAGTGATTACACAGGCGCACGTGCACTTTCTACACATGCTTGTGGAGGCCAGAGTGTCTTTGCTCAGATGCTGTCTACCTTGACTCTTGAAGCTACATTCTCTTGCTGGTCTGGATCTCACATATGAAAAACATTCATATACACCATTTACACACACACACACACACACACACACACACACACACACAAATAGTAAAAGAAAATGTAGTTTTGAGCTGGACCCGTAGGAGAAGGGAACACTTTGACATATAAAAGTCTTCCGGATTAATTATTAAGTTTGCTTCCTTTACATACACTGTTGACCATTAAAGTAGATGCTGCTCCATGGCTTGCTTCGTCTCATGAAGTATGAGCCAGCAACCGCTGTGAGGTCACTGTTCCGTGTTCTCAGCCATGGAACTGGTAATGCTTGATACTGTATGCCTGGTCACCCTGAGTACTGAGTTGGGAAGGGCACAGAGTGGAATGTCCGGCTTACAAACAATGGAGATAAGAAAAACCTTTTGTGGGCAGACACTGAAATCTAGGTCCTGTTTATTGTAGTGGTGTAACCCAGCCTAACCAGACAGAAGCAAATTTCTCCCTGGTTTCTATTTTTTTTTTCTCATATGGTCTTTGGCCTTAATAGAACTCCCTCAGTAGCCATCTTCTTCATTCTTCTTGCTGCAAGCCTGGACGACCATTTCCTTGACTGTCCATTCTTTGTAAAACGCCTCACGCATTCCTCAATCCGGAACCTGCTCCATTCACAGCAAACTGATCCCCTTTATTGCCCGATTTTGTTTTATTTCATCTTGTATCTTTTCCATCTCCAGCAACTTCATGAACCAGAAGAGGAAAGAACAGAATTAAGATGTGACTTCACCGTCTTAAACCTAAAGCAAAGCAAAACAAAGAACAACAATAGAAGAACTAAAAAAAAAAAATTTGAAGGTTCCTTTTATGGGGTAACCATACAGCTTTACCAGATCATCACTGAGGACAGATCAAAAGATGCCTGAGAGGAGAAAACATAGGGAAGGTGAA
The DNA here is from genome assembly GCF_907164565.1 of Psammomys obesus. Taxonomy (NCBI): domain Eukaryota; kingdom Metazoa; phylum Chordata; class Mammalia; order Rodentia; family Muridae; genus Psammomys; species Psammomys obesus. The sequence goes on along the minus strand of NW_026591447.1, from coordinate 23,908 downwards.
CAGCAACCATAATACCACCAGGATGAAGACAAGTGTTTTAACACAGTATAGATGTATACAAATATGTACACCTTTCAGACTTTAAAAAGCTATTATTTTTATGTGTATGGATGTTTGTCTTGCATGTGTGTCTGTGCACCATGTGCCTGCAGTTCTCACAGAGGCCAACAGAGGGCAATGACTCCCTGGGATTGGAGTTTCAGATGGTTGTGAGATACCACGTGGGTGCTGGGAATGGGAATCCAACTTGCGTCCTCTAGAAGGGCAGGCAATGCTCTTAACCATTGATACGTCTCTCCAGCCCCCACCTTTCAGACTTACAGCAAGTTTTTTTAAAAGATATTTTTATTTATGTGTAAGTGTGTGTTTCTATATGAATATATGCCACGTGTGTGTGTGTGTGTGTGTGTGTGTGTGTGTGTGTGTGCAAAGTGCTCACGAAGGCCGAAAGAGAGTGTCTGATAGCCTGGAGCTAAGTTACAGGAAGTTGTGAGATGCCACATATGGGTGCTGGGAACAGAACTCAAGTCCTCTGCAACCTCTGAGCCATACCTCCAGCTGCCATCATATGTCACCTAGATGCTTCCAAAAATCAGGTAAGTAGACTATTTGTATATTTGTTTACATGATATCCCCCAGCATATATATTTGTGAAGGAGAAACTTCAATTTGTCTTTATTGTTTTATTTTCCCATTTTTTTTATGAATTAGACGTCTAGTCTTCCCAATAGCTAAATAAATGAACAAATTTTACACACACACACACACACACACACACACACACACACACGAGAGAGAGAGAGAGAGAGAGAGACAGAGAGAGAAAGAGACAGAGACAAACAGAGGCAGAGAGAGAGAGACCCCAGTCATTGCTGCTTCGACTTATTGCCAAAAGAGATAAAGAAATTGAAATATATCCAAACAGCTAATTTCCTTTGGGAGGCTTGGGTATCAGACAAACCAGGCTGTGGGCATGCGAAGCATGCAGTCTAACCCTGAGCTGCAGCCCAGGCCCAGAACGCTTTGCTTCTAACAGGTTTCCTCTTTCTAAGCAAACTGTAATCCTGATCTGCTATAAATGACATTTCCCCCTATTCTTAGGAAGATTGTTTCTGTTTTTAAACTGCTTTATCATTCAAGTTAATTCTTCTTTGCTGTACTGTGCTGTACATTTTCAATATTGTGAGCAGTTCGGAATATCAGTGTTAAGGATGTCAATGACTATGCTTGAAGCATAGTTAAAATATAATTTTAACAATTATTATTGAGCAAGGTATAAAACATTGTGTAGAGTCTTGGATGTATTTGAGAAATGTGCAGTGTAAGTATTATCGATGTTCACCATTCTGGTTGCTGTAGAGAGTTCACTGTTTCTCTAGCACTGTATAATTAACTGTGTTGGTTTACTTTAAGCCATCCTTCTGAAGAATATATGTGACAAGACATCCGTCCTCATTACACTCCTCAGAGTTAACCATTGTATGTAGTTCAGAGATAACAAATATCTCTGATTAGTAAAAAGAGATCTGCCATCAGAAGCTGAAAAATTGGGGGAAATGGAAGAAAATGGTGTAAGCATTTTCTAAGATTACAAATTGCTCTGAGAACACTCAAATCTCCAGTGTTTAGGATGTTCACTGAGATTGATAACCAGTTTTCCCTTCCTCAGGCAGCATGCCTCAGTCATTTGAAGGTGAGGCCACCCATCTGGGTTTCACCCTCCACAGAGACCTGATCTGCCCGAATGTCAGGAGAAAGGAGAGAAGAAAAACTGACAGTCCTTGTACGGAGCTTTAAACTCTATGAGACCAAAGGGCTTTGCTAAACCACCTTCTAAGGACTGGCTCAACTGAGCAAAAATGAAACAATGTGGGAGAGAGCATGAGCTGGGAGTGAGGGGGCTGTCACTGTCACCCTATTTCTGTGGTACTCTAAGGCCTCCTTTCCATTTCCTGCACCCTCTTTTTATCATCTCCCTCGTTGCAAGTTTATACCAGCCTCAGGAAGTAGAAGACAGTCTCACTGGATGGCTGAGTGTTCAGCCACCAACAGAGAATGTAGGAAGGAAGGGCTTGGTTCTTTAATGATTTCAGTTTTCACTCTTCTCTCTGCTTCTTTTTCAGTTCATGTCATCCTTCCATGCCACCATCCTCTGTATGCACAACACCCCACATATCCAGTTACTGAAAAATCAATTTGCTTATGCAAAATTGATAATGCAAAATAAATAGAATGCTTAGCCTACCTGAGGGTCTAAGCAGGAAGGCGAGAAGTCTGGAGAGTACTGACATTGGACATCTATCACACTTTGTCCTTGAACTACAAATAAGCAACGGAATTATATGGAACAATTGGACAGGACCAGTCAGAGCTGAAGAGGCCCTTGTTGGGATTAGGAGTCCACAAGCTAGAGAGATAACGCTACAAATAGAAAGTGTTTCACGCACAGTATCTGCTCAGAGAACAGTCTACGCACGTAAGCACCAGGGGCTGGGGCCAGAGATTCGGTATTTGGGTAATAGTTCTAAAAAAAGAGTTAGAAGATGACTTTGGATGCTGACGTGAATAATAAAGAGCTGAAATTACTACCCAAAGGACAGCAGCCTACCTGTGAGGGTATGAAGTAAACTATGGGCTAACTGCATCTGATGGATATTTCTAAAAACCTGTGTGTGTGTGTGTGTGTGTGTGTGTGTGTGTGTGTGTGTGCGTGAACACATGTGTAGGTGTGTGTGTGCATAAGTGGGAAGACAGAGTCATCTTTTATGTTTTTTTAAGATAGGGTCTCTTGCTGAGCCTGGAGCCCTCTTTCTGCTAGACTGTCTGGCTGACAGTCCCCAGAATTCTCCTGTTTTGACTTGGTGACAGGGGCTAGATGGTTACCCACCGGAGGGAGAGAGCAACCTCCTCCCTTCCCAGTCCCCTGACTTAGAACTGCTTTGAGACAATTCTTCACGTTTGCTGAGTGACTTGGCCAGGGCAGGAGACCTGGGGCCCTATTCTCCAGTTCTTTCCAGAAAACCCTTGTTCTAAAAGTGATAACATTTATGTTTCAGTTTCATAATAGTTTCTATGTGTAGATAGACAACAGGACAGCCCCATTAGTCAAGATATGTCAAAATTTCCTCCACTCCCTAAAAACCAGATGGAATCAATCTGGTTTTAGGTGCTCTTACAACCAATTGAGCAATATTTGTTTAAAAATTGGTTATACTTGAAATAATATCATACTTGAAAAATGTTCAAGGTGTTTTCAAAATGGATTAATAAATATGAGCTCCTGTCTGTGGTTCTATAATTCAAAACATAAATGTCAATAATGTCTGCTATCTAGATATGATCTAGATAATATCACCTAGATATTATCCATCTGGCTTTGTGTTCTAATTCATGTTCTTATTTTTAGCAAATGTGAAATATTTTCAAATGCCTGTAGAGTCACACAGTTCTGTACTTAGCTATTTGGTGTACTTGGTATATAAATAGAACATTATCTTAAAATAATTTTAATTGTGTGACTAATCTACCAGAAGAGTGAAACAATTTCTCCTTCACCCAAGTCGATTTCGCTACGTTGGAGAGTCAGCTGGGGACAGTGGGACAGGCCATGTGGCTAGGCAACCCAGTTTCTTTTCCACCACTTTTCCTACCACTTGGTTGGGGTCCTCTTCCTGAAGTCCTGGCCCAGCTCCTGTTTTCCCAGTTAACACACACTGAGGCAGGAAGTGGTTAGTCACTGAGGCCTCAGGAGGCCCCAGGGTTCCTGGAAACCCAGGCGATAGACCACGACATTCCTCCTTGTGTATACCTGTGCTCTCCAAATGCTGGGAAGTCCTGTGGAGCAGGCTTTGATGGCGGCCCTCTTTTCAAAGCCCTGACTCCACCTAGGCTCTTGTTCTCATTCTGAAGCGTGAGGTACTCGGTAGAGTAGAAGGAAACTGGTTATGCTGGGTGGTTGGAACCAGGTTTGTCAACAAAGAGGTTTTAGCTTATGACCAAGAGTCCAGCAGACTCTAGCCCTGCATGCCTGGGCCAGGGTGATTTCTGTGTCCTCATGACTGGGCCTCAGATGTGGCCTTTCCACAGCCTCTCAGTGTTCCCAGTCATTATGCTTCATGCCTATGTCCTAAGTTCTCACCAGGAGGGGATTGAATCGCTATGTGACAGCAGTGACCATGGCTTCCATATGGTAGCACTACAGTAGTATTTATTATATGTTGTCTTTTTAAAATCTCACCACAAAGCTGAGAAGCAGAAATCTCCCTTCCTTGTCACGGATAAGAAAACAAGATCTGCGATGCAAGGAAGCTGTGAGGCTATCTGTTTAGAAGTACAAGGTTGGAGTCAAAGCAAATGCCCCAGGAAGCTGGCTTACACCCAGCCATCAGGGCATACTGACTTTCTGCAGGATTTTGAATCTTCTTTCTTTTCCTACATCTATTTTGATTTTTAAGACTCAGGATGGGAAACTGTGTGGGCCTCATGTACACAAGTTTACTTACCTACTGACTTAATTTTTTCATTGCTGTAACCAAATGCTTAAGGAAAGCACTTTCATGGAGGAGAGGTTTGTTTGGGCCCGTTGTCAAAAGAGACAGGCTGTCATAGTGGGGAAGGTTTGGTTGGAAGGGCAACTCCTCTCTGCGGTGGCTGCTTGCTCATATCAGGGTGGATTGGATTCCTCTGACAGTCAGCCCTCTCTCTTGCTATCACAGACACATCCAAAGGTGGGCCCTACTACTGCCCGGAATGTTCAGTCCAATCAAGCTGACAATTAAAATCATCCATCACTCCTACTTCCTGGTGTGTCTTTGGCTGGTTTAGATTCCATATGGTAAAATCTGCAGCAAAATCATTTATGGTAGTCAAAAGCTAGAAATAAACAAAACGTCCATCCGTTGATGACGGATTAGCAAAATGTGTATACCCATACAATGGAGTATTCGACCACAAAAAAAAAAGAGAACAAATTAATGATATGTGCTATGATAAGGCTGAATAATGATTATGACAAATAGAAGAACCCAGTCACAAAATACCAGATAATATGTTATTTATTATATTAAGGTTGGGATAGACAAATCTATTGAGACAAATAAGGAGATTAGCATACCACTCCAACAAAGATAGCTCTAAAGCCCCTGGCTAAGGGGTGTGCACACATGGTAGGCCATCAGTAGAACAGTAAGAGTAGGACCATTATGGAAGTTGATATTAGTTGTGTTTCTGGTCGCCATGACCAAATAACATGACAGGAACCAGCTAAAGGGAGCAAAGGGTTAGTTTGGTTCTGTGCTCAGGGGCTGTAGTTACCGTGGTGGGGAAGGCATGGCCATAGGCCTAGCTCCTGCCCTTGGTGGCGGAAGGCTGCTTGCTCAAACCTGGGTAGGTTAGGAAGCAGAAAAGGGAGAATGTTTGTGCCCAGTTCACTTTCTCTCTGTTCCTGTCTCCCTCCAGTCTGGAAGGTACTGTTCACATTCAGTGTGGGTCTTCTCAGCTGATCCCTGGGAGATGCCTTCATGCACACCGCACCCAGAGGTGCCCTTCTTCAATACCGGGCGTGTTTCAGTCTAATCACATTAAGCATGTTCTAAGGCAGTAGAGGTGATACCATTTATCTCAGCCTGGGTCCCAGAATCTGGTACTTGGTTATAATTAGGCCCTCGATACACATTAGCACCACTGAACTGTGGTCTTGGCAGTGTGTGTATCGGTTGTCTACAAATAGTTCAACTAGCAAGTGCCCTTTCTGTGCTGACAGCATGTCTGGCCATGTGTAAACATTGCTTTTTTGGAGCTACTCTAATTCCTACCCTCCTTAGTTTATCATTACTTTCTTGAGAAAATAATCTGTGTGTCCCAGGATGGTGAGCCAGGCCAGGGATCCAGGCCATTTTCTGGCCAGTAGCTGGACTCAGGGCTCTATTCTGTTAGGACCCGAGCCAGCTCAGCTCAGAGAGGTATTCCGTCCACCTCCTGGTGGCCACAGCCAGCCCTTCTGCTCCTTCTTCTCTGCCACCCCTGCTTTGGTGGTTGCCAGAGTAACCATAAAAATATTACTCCACATGCTCCAGGAACAAAATGTCAGTACGCTTTACTATTGTTTTAATTTAAAAACAAATGTGTGAAAATAACTCTGGCCTGGAAGAAATTCCCTTTCTGGCACATGGCTCCCTTAGGAGAGAAGGCCTGAAGTCAGTGTGAAGAGGGCAGGCAGAGCAATGACACTTAGGTTCATTAAAGAGCCAAATTCCTATATTTAGCGTGATGAGTGCTTTAGAAATGCTTCTTAAATAAAGGAATAATCGACATATGATATAAAGTTAAACATTTAAGGATATTTATATTAACTTATGCACACATGCAAATGTTTGTGAGCATACATATATGTATGTGTTCACATAGGAATTTGGAAGTGAAACTCCTAATTTCTGGATGCCAGCCATGTAAATTTCAGGTATCTAGTTTCGTTAGTATTATTGTATGTGTCTTAGTAAGGATTTCTATTGCCATGAAGAGACACCACGACCCTGGCAACTCTTATTTAATTGGTGCTGGCTTACAGTTTCAGAGGTTTAGTCCATTTAGTCATGGCAAGAAGCATGGTGACATAAAGGCTGATATGGTGCTGGCGAAGGAGCTGGGAGTTCTACATCCGAATCTGCAGGCAGCAGGAAAAGACTGTCACACTGGGCGTGGCTTGAGATTATGAGACCTGGAAACCCCTCCCCCCAGTGACTACTTCCTCCAACAAGACCACACTTCCTGATAGTGCCACTTCCTATGTGCCTATGGAGGCCATTTTCTTTCAAACCACCAAAGTGTGTGTGTATGAGAGAATTGTGTATATCTGGTTATACACATACCATGGAGTACCTATGCTGTGGTGTGAATGTAAAGGTCACAGGATAGCTTTGTGGGGTCTGTTCTTGCCTTCCACCTTTAGGCAGGCTCTGGGAATTGACCTCGGGTTGTCAGCCCTGTGCAGTAAGCACTTTACCCACTTGAGCCGACTTGTTTGACCAATTTCAGATTTTTAGAAGTAATGGATTGAACAGCATTTCCTTCTCAAACCGAATTTCTGTTTCCCTAGAGCCTCCAAATGTGACCCTGTTTGGGTACAGGGGTACTTGTAGATATAATTAATTAGTATGATCCCAATTGTTCTGGGCTTAGAGGATGCTCTAAGTCCAGTGAGTGGTGTCCTTATGAGAATAAGAGAGAACAGAGAGAGATACAGATGGCTGCATGGAGATTACAGGGACAGAAGAGATCGTGAGAAGAGTGGAGAACATGAGATTGGTGGAGACCATGGAGGGTGGTGGAGATCATGGGAGGATAGAGATTATGGGAAAATGGAGACCATGGGGAGAGAAGAAACCATGGGAGAGAGTAGCAAGAATTTAGAAAAATATTAATAGTCACTTGGAGTTAGGAAAGGCAGGTGGCATTTCTTTTGGTGGATGGCATGGCCTTTGGACACCTTGATTTCAGACTTTTGATCACTCACACTGTGAGAAAAGAAACCTTGTTGTAACTATTTGCTGCTGCAGCCCCGGAGAACTAAACCAAGGTGTTTCTTTATAATTAAAGGTGGTGTAGTATGAATCCTCAAGGTATGTGGAAAAGTGTGCTACGGCACATATTTTTTTTCCAGCTGATCATCGTACAGATGCAATGCAAAGAAAAACAACTGAATGTTTGGACTGACCGGCTCCAGAAGAAGAGAGAATTCCTATTAGAGACAGGATTCTGTGGGTCATAATAAAACTTCTGACTTTGGTCTAGATGTCCGAGTTTTTTAGAAAAGAGTTAAGCTTCTCTATGTGAGAATGTGCCAAGACCTGGAATTCTGTCATATAGCACCAAAGATGAAAGAGGTTGTGTTCCAAAACTGGAGTGAAGGTGACACAGAAGGAATACAAGGAACAGGGAACAGAGACAGACACTAGGACACTAGAAAATGACAAGTCAAAGGTCATTGTGGAATTCCTGGTGTCAAGGATGCAGAAGGACTTTTCATCTTTTTGTTTTCCCTACATACATGAATGTGTTTTATTTTGATCAAATCTAACCCCTGCCAAATCACTCTCTGCCTCGCCTTTAGTACACACCTTTAATCCCAAACAATGGTGTCTAATTGAGGGACAAAATGACCGAATCAGAGAAAGATTTGACAGAAAGAGTCAGAGATCGCCCAACAGAAGGAAAGAAAAACCACTTGAGAGCAGTGCAGAGAGAGTGGGGAGGAGTTTGTGCAGACAGTACAGCACAGAGGAAGAGAGTACCGTACAGTTCAGTGCAGTGTGAGTACAGTTCAGGTGAGTACAGTTGAGTTCATGCAGTTCAGTTTATGGAGTTCAGGGTCAGTTTTTCTGAGCAGAGCAGTTCAGTGAGAAGTAGAGAGACATCAGTTTGAACAAGTCAGCTTGGAGAGGAGTTTTGAGCCAGAACAGCTGAACTGAACCAGCCAGCCAGAGCTCAGAACTAGAAAGTGTGAGCTTATTCAGCAATAATTCTCAAGAGGCTGAAAACATTCTAGACTTAGTTTAGCAGACTGAGGATGGAAGCTGAAGCCTTCAAGGTCTGGGCTTCTGGAAGATTAGATTGTGCAGAGGCTAGAGGCTTCCAGGTCTAGGCCTAGGGATATTTAGATTGAAATGCTCTGGGCTCAGCCCAAGCCATGTATTCATAAAGCTTGTGTACGGCTCTCATCTCATCCCATCATCTGAGGAAATAAAAACTGCATTTACATTTCTCTTTGATTATTATTGTTTTATATATGTGCATAAATATACAAATTTAAAAACATATCTAATCAGTCTGTTTAGTGCTGCTTGTATATACACCATTTCAGGGTTGACCATTGAGTAACCACTTAGGATCTTATCCCTGGGAAATATTAATTCTACCTCTCTCAGCAGTCCCGAGTTTCCTATAGTTCTTTCTTTAGAGGAGGAGCGTCTTGAGATTTCCTTCCTCCACATTAGCATATCTATTAGTGTTGCCATTGTTCTGGTCTTGTTTAGACAGCCATATTGTTGCAGTGTATTATGAGTGTAGTTTCCCTATTATTTCCCGCAGGCACAACCTAACATCAAACTTCCTGACCCTCTGGCTCTTAAAATCTGCCCCTCCCCCCCAGTATTCTTCTATGTTCCCTTAATCTAAGGTACAGGAAGGAGTTGTGTTGTAGATCTGTCTGTTGGGGCTGGGCAGCCCACGATCAATTGTCCTGTGTGTTTTGACCAGTTGCAGTTTTTTTTTTGATGGTCTTAGTCTTCTGCAAAAAGAAGCATCTTTGGTGAGCAGTGGGAACTTATCTGTGGGACTAAGGATAAGTATTTAGAGTTCAGTTAGGAATTAACGCTGTTGTAATAGAGTGGCCGTAGTGTCGTAGCCTCGCCTGTAAGATCTGTGACCTCACTAGATCTACGTCACTACCTGTGCCAGGCATGATTTCCCTCCTCTGAGTCCACTTAGAGAGCTCTTGGTTGCCACCGAGACACGAGTGCCATTACTGACTCTCGAGGCATGCCTTGCAGGGCTGGTCCTTGTTGTAGTTCCCAGGTTTCACAGTAGGGTAAGGATACTGGTGGCTTCCCCGTGTTAGGAGCTTGCGTAACCCTCTTCACTCCCTGCTTCCAACTCCCTTGGGTGCTTCCTTGCGTCCTTCTCCACCTCCGTATCAGCTATAACTGAGTTCAGTTACTGTTTTTCACATAGATAGAGGGTTAGCCACTGCAGCACGGGCAACTTACCAGGAGCCCCTCCCCTGAAAAGGTACTCTCCCGAGTAGCCATTGACTGCCTGTAGCTTTTCATCTAGGAGCGAAATTCATGCTGGAGCATTATTAACTAGATTGATCTTGTGTCTGCCCTGTGCAGGCGACCAGTTGTTGAGGGTCAGTGACTAGAACGGCCTGTCATGTCCTGAAGACACCGTTTTACAGCTATCCTCCATAACCCCCGAGTCTTCAAATCTTTCTACCCGGTCTTCCACCGTGTTCTGTTCCCTGAGCCATGGGATAAGGGGTGGTGGTGATGTAGATTCTCATTTGGAGAGGAATGCTACATAGTTACTGAGACACTGCACTTTGGCCGTTTGTGATTTTCTGTGTAAACTTTCAGTTCACTGCTAAACAGCCAAGGACGGCAGAAGGACTGGAAGGTTTAAAGTGTTCATTGCAGCTATGTATTCTAATCCTTTCCAGACTTTCGGTAATAACTGTCCACACCCCCTGGTGTCAGGAGATAGAGCTGGCTCAGAGCACACAGGAGATAGTTAGCAGTGTGGCCCAAGAGGGCTAGCTTCTGCAGCCCTAGAAATATGTTTTCCTAACCTCCAACACCTTTCTTAATCCAATCAGCTGGACAAATCAATGCTCACATTCACAAAAGTTCCTCTAAAGAGAGGAGGCATATTCATCATTGCTTAACACAATATTTGGGTTCAAGTATAAAATGCCCTCCCCCCCCCATAGGTTCATATCTTTGAACACTTGATTTTCAACTGGTGGCACTATTTTGGGAGGTTGTGAGACCTTGAGGAGGTGGGCCTCGGCTGGAGGAAGTTGTTCATGGGGGTGGCAATGTGGAACTTGAGGATTATAATGTAGCCTGCTTCTGACCCATACCTTCTCCTTCCTATTCCTCTGAGAGTAAACAAGCTGCCTCGTTCATGCCTGTGTCCCCAAATAAAATAGCCATTCTCACCACCACAGTACTTTCGGGCTATCACCACAATGTGTCTGTGAGCTAAAATAAGCCTTTTCTCCCCTGAGTTGCTTTGGCCAGTTTTTTTATCCCAGTGATAAAACTGGGAGTGACTGTTCCATAAAGGTACTTGAGTACCGGGCAGCCAGTTGCCCTGTACATAGGATTGGCGTGGGGAGTAGCGCTAGCTAACCCAGCACATCAGTCTGTCCACACCTGGCTCACACTCCTCCCCACCCCCCTTGCGTCCTGTGAGCACACTGAGACAAGCAGTGGGAAGCTAGGCCACCTTCATTCTTCCTGAAGGACTTCTTCATTTTAAAAACATCCCCTGAGAAGATTTTTAACCTGTTGATGTCTTTCAAGATTTTGCTTTTAAACTTCAATGCTAACCCATCTTTTTGTGAGGAAAAATTTAGAGCAGTTTAGTTTCGTTCAGCTGGTTATTTCTTTATTTCCACTTGTGAGCTTTGAGAGTGATCAGAACCATGTATGCTTTTTTTCCAAACTGGTTCCCTGTGGCTTCAGTGAAGCTGGGGTGTGATCTTAGTCTGTGTTAGTTTGTCAGCAAGTGTGCACTCCCATGATGCTTTTTACACCTTATTCACATGAAATTGAGCTGCCCATGGGCTACATCTGAGCAGGGTGTCTAGGTCCTCTCCATTCATGGTCCTTGGTTGGTGCATTAGTCTCTGCAGGGTCCCCCTGGGCCCAGATTTCTAGGCTCTGTTGATGTCCTGGTGGAGCTCCTGTCCCCTCCAGGTCTTTCTATCCCCCCTTCTTCAATAAGACTCCCTGTCCTCTGCCCAAAGTTTGCCTGTGAGTCTCTGAATCTGCTTCCATCCCCTGTTGAGTGGAGCCTTTCAGAGGACCCTCTATGGTAGGCTGACATCTTGTTCTCTCTCTTCTACTGCTTCCTGTGTCTATCCTGTTTGCCATTCAGAATGAGAATTTAGCATCTTCCCTAGAGTCCTCCTTGTTGTTTAGCTTCCTTAGGTCTATAGATTGTAGTATGATTATACTATATTATATGGCTAATATCCACTTATAAGTGAGTATATACCATGTGTGTCTTTCTGGTTCTGCTTACCTCACTTGGGATGATCTTTTCTAGTTCTATCCATTTGCCTGCAAATTTCATGAGTTCCTAGTTTTTAATAGCTGATTAATATCCCATTGTGTAAATGTGCCACAATTTCTGTATCCGTTCTTCAGTTGAGGGAAATCTAGGTTGTTTCCAGATTCTGGATGCTATAAACATTGCTGAGCAAATGTCCTTGTTGAATGGTCGACATCTTTTGGGTGTATGTCAAGGAATGTCTTTAATCTACAAAATTCAGTTTAAAATTTACTTTTAGAGTTTATCGCAGCATTAAGTGTAGAGGAAAGCCCACTCTTTGCAGTGTCTGCTGGCGGCTGCCATCTGAGTTCCATGAATCCCCTGTGGTCTAGTTTGATATTCGTATTTTGAATTAAGAAATGGTGAAAATCGGGACTCAAGGTCATATTTCCATAACAGAGTTTCCTTAAAAAAGATCTATGTATTTTTATTTTGTGTGTGCTGGAGTTCTGCTGCATGTTTATCTCTGTGATGGTGTCGGAGCTCCTGTAACTGGAGTTATAGGCAGTTGCGAGCTGCCAGGTGGATGCTAAGAATTGAACCTGGGTCCTCTGGAAGAGCAGCCAATGCTCTTAAACACCAAGTCATCTCTCCAGCCCCTAGAGTGTCCCTAACATGAAACTTAATAGTCGGGTTAGACTGAAGATGTGTGGTTCGGGTCAGCAGAGCTGTTCTGCTTTACTAAGGTCATCAGAGTCTAGCAAAAGCTGAGCCCATGAATAAAGCTGATGTGCTGGTAACATGCTCTTTGTCCATTTGTGAACCCCTCCCGACTGTGTCCCATCACTGTCTTCAACTGGAGCTCTGCTACTGACCAACCAGCTTGAGCAGCAGGGAGGGGAGCAGCTCCTCCCTTCTTTGAGTTCAGAGAGAGCACAGAGGCTGCCTGGAGATGCCCTTCTCATTCACTTCAATTCTTTTGCCTCAGAGGCTTCTTTTCTGTTACTCCTGCTCTTGCCTCTGTTCTCTCTCTTCTTTTGGAAACTAGGAGTCAGCTGGTACAGTTTCTAGACTGATAGAGCTCAACGTGTTTTATCTGTTTGTCCTGATTTCCATATCCATCTTTTACTTCTATTTCTAGAAAAATTTCTCAACTTTAACTTGCTATATACCTCTGTTGAAAAGTTTCTTTTGCTCAACATTTTGAATCTATTCTTAATCCTTTTGCACTGATACCTGTTCTTGGTTTGTGAGTGCTCTGCCTTACCATTTTGGTGATAAAATCTGATGTTATTCCACATCTTGTAATTTTTGAGGTTAATGTTTCTGTTTATTCTAAGTTAAAGAAAACATATATTTTAGCTTTCTTAAAATACCTGTTTATTTCTAGTTTTGTATTTCTATTTGGGATTAGAATATAAAGGTTAGGAGAACAAATGTGTATAACATAATCCTACAAACCACATTTTTTTAAAATATGAAAGTTTGGTTAGACTAAAGGTGAGTGGCCTTGGTCGGTAGAGCAGCTCTGACATCCTGAGATCATCAGAATCCAGTGATAAGCAATTGCAAATACCTGTTAGTGTTAAGGGGTGGGGATGCATGGTGGAGGAAGAGGACAGAGAAGAAAGAGACCCATGATGTATCAGAAAGTGCCGATAGATGTTAAGAAACAAAACCAATGGCAAGAGTGTCTTTTTAATTAATTTTGATTAACTTTGATTATTTACTTGATTGGATTAAGAAATACCCAGGTGGCTATTAAAGTGAACCTTTGGGTATGTCTGTGAGGATGTTCCCAGATAGGATTAATTGATCAGGGAGGGCCCATCCTGAATGTTGGCTCCATCTTGTGGGTGGAGTTCTAGACCACGTAAATAGGGCAGAACCTGCAGAGTGGCATAACACCGGCCCCCTGCATCCTGATCTGCCCAGCTGTGGGCAAGCAGCCTCCTTCTCCTGCTGCCATGGCTTCTCCTCATGGTGGACTCTACCCTCCCTGAGCCAAGAGCAATCCTTCCTCCTGAAGTTGCCTCTTGTCAGGTGTTTGTTTACAGCAATGAGAAAAAAAGTACTGTAAATTTGCAGGAGACAATCAGAAATATGTGGACAGAATGAAGCTCAGAGGCAGGCCTAATGCATGTGAGGTAAAGTCTCAGGAAGACTCTAGGGGTCTTGTCCCTTCCATCACAAGGGAGCAGGGCATTATTGCTGTGCCCAGGCTGACCTTAAACTTCCATGTCTAGAGTCTGTGAGGCTGAGACTCTGGAGTTTCTTGCCTTCTGCTGAAGTTGATATGGGACCACAGAGGCTGAGAGACTGTGTCAGGTATGTTTTGCGATAGGCTTTTGGTTGCTGCTGCTGAAAGCCATTCAGGGCATTGAAATGAAGAGGGTTTTTTCTTTGTTTTCTCCCCTGATAGCTGAAGATATCTTATACCAAAGAACAAATAATTAAAATGTACTAAAGGGTATGCAAATTGAATTAGCTGAAAATGAAAAGAAAATAAAAACAAAGCCAGAGCAGGAGCACTGAACATTTTTATGTGAACTCCGTTAAGAACAAAGAAGTAATTCTCATATATGGTTAATATATATATATATATATATATATATTTATACATATATATATATGTATATATATATAACTAATTGACACAGCAATGGTCTTCCAGGATATGGGAATCAAATGGAACATCACAGGAATGGAGGTGGGGCTGTTGACTAGGAGAGACAGAAAAATGACAAAACGTAAGCAGATAAAATACAAAACCTAAAGTAAGTTTACAAGGTGAAACAGGAAGACACTAAATGCTTTTGTTACAGAATATAGAAAAGGGCTGGCTTGCCAAGCCAGTGGTAGATTGCTTGTGTAGCAGGCACAAAAGCCTGAGTTACAGCCTTAGCACTGCATACAAAGCAGGCCTTTGGTCCCATTGCTCTGCAGGTGGAAGTAGAAGGATGATGACTACACAGTGAGTTTGAGGCCATCTGGGATCAGTAGACCCTATCTCAGGAAAAAGAAAAATAAGAAGAAGAGGAAGAAGAAGTAGAAAGAAGAAGAAAAGTATTTTTTTCCTTGTTAGATATACATAGGAATCTGATTTTAAATGTTACAGGGCTGAGACATTAAAAAAAAAATCTGTCTACTGATCTGTCCATCCATCCGCCTGTTTGTTGAAACAGCACCATGTGGTTTTTGTTCTGGAGGTCTGGATGGAAACCTTGAGGGGAAAATCTGAGTCATGTATCCACAAGCTCTGGATATTTGCCACTGTAAGTACTTAGCAAGCATTGGTTCCATTTTAGAGAATCTGTGGGGGAGAAGTTTAGCTAGTCACAAAAATAGTAAGTTACATGTTTATAAAAGAGTGACCTGGAAGTTCCCCAACTCAACCGATAAGAGCAACCTCCACATCAGGGAAGAAGCTGGAAGAATATCGTTCAGAAGCCATCCTATGAAGATTTTAATAAGAGCGGCAGTAGGCAGTGTGCCTTTGTAAGGAGCAGAGCCTGGCCAAGGGCGCCACTCTCCCATCTGACAGAACGATCAGGCAGCTGACTGAGAGGGAGGTAGTAGATACGCCCTGAAGTGACTTCACTAAAGAGTCCTGCTTCTGCTTGGGAGGTGACTGTGTAGGGGAATTAGGATGGTGTTAACAGACCGAGAAGGAACGAGACGGGTGAAGGTCTTAGAAATGGTAGCCAAGGTGGCCTGACTGTAGAATGACAAACAGCCAGTTATATGACAATCCTGTGAAGAGTGTCTGGTGGAGGGAGTCTCCAGGGAAGTGGCCTTGGGCTGTTTGCTGGTGGGAAAAAAAAGGACCAGAGTGTCTTTGAAATGTTTTGAACAAGTGAGGGTAGATATGGTTAGTGAGTGGGAAGGGTCCGAGAATGAGAATGAAGGTTCTTCTAATGGTGGTATAAACGGTTTGGCTTTTATTCAAGGGCCAAAGAGGGGTGAGGGATGGATTGGAGGTGGCTGAGGAGGCAGAAGAGGCTGCTGAGGTGGAGTAAGTATGCAGACAGCTGAGAATGGCACAAAGAACACCTAGGTTTGCAATCTATTTGTAGGCATAAGTTGCCAGTGGATTGGTTGTGAGGAGTGAGGGAAGAGGGTTAATCAAAGCATGTCATCTGAGTCTTTGGCCTGACCAGCCATTATCTGTGACAGGGAAGGCTTTGAAACAAGATGGTTAGGAATGTGATTTGGGGGTGGGGTTCTGCCTGGGAAGTGTCATGACTGAGTTGCTATCTGGCCGTTCACCTGAGACTTGAGGAGGAAAGCAGACATTATTCTGGACCTCCGGGGTGGGAGTGGGGCACAAATTAGCATCTAGATGAACTAGTTAGAAGTCACAGCCCAGGCATCTGATTTGGATGGCTTCATTTGAGGCCTCGTGATTTGCCTGTGAGTTAGTTAAAAATAACAGGAGATGAGTGAAAGGCCTTGCTCAGGCTCTCGTCTTTCATATAGCCTCAAAAGGGTGAACTTCAAAAATCAGTGTCCAGCATTTTATCTGAAATATCTACCTAGATGTTCCAGACTTCCCTCTGGAGTGTGGCCAGTGCTTGTCACCCGTTTTGTTGTATCCGGGCCTGTGGTGCCTTCCCTGAAGCCGAGCGAGTACTGACTATCTCAGCCTTAGTACACTTAAATTTTTTCTACCTACCTCAGAACCCAGTGATTAGTAGGCACTAGATAACTGTTTTAGTTTTTAAATAAAGCATTACTAAGAAAATCTATTACTCTAGCCCAGGAGAAATATTTCTGAGGACCTGGCAACTTCCTAACTGAATTAAGATGGGATTTAGGGGAACTCAAAAATGCTTGCTAAAGTCATGGTTCACCTAAGCCCTGCATGAGATACACACACACACACACACACACACACACACACACACACACACATATGCACGCATGCACGCACGCACACACGCACGCACGCACACACGCACACACCCACACATGCACACGCACACACACGCACACAGAGTCAGACTAATCTGTTGTATAATGCATGTCTTGGTCTGAGTTGATATTCCGAGGATGAGGCACCCTTTGATTCTGGGGTTTAGCCTTGAGATTCCCCCCTTTGTCCTTTAATAACAAAGACCACTGCTCTTCCTGGACCTACCCCCTTTCCACATGATGGGTGATAATTTGTTACCATGCAGTTGACAAATCACTTGTCCCCAAAAGCCTTTCCCTATGTCCTTCACCATCCTGTTCTCACGTCTCTACACTGTGTGTCCACCATAGCACTCACCTTCCTGCATGACACACCACTGTAAGCTCCAGGAACCCAGCACGTTCTTGCTCATTGTGTATTCTGGGAGAGGAGCACAGAGCCAGGCAGTAATGACGGCAAATGCATACTAAATGCTTGGATGCACAGAGAGAATATCAACTGCAAAGCAGATTGGAATGCTGGGGTGGCTCTGCGCTGGCCTCTCCCTTCAGCTCTCTTAGAACACAGTGTCAAGGGGAGGTATTGACTGGAGCAACTTTGTCTTCCATGACTGGAGTGAATTTCTGCTAGTGGCTCAGTACGCCTGCTACCTGAAAGTAAGTCTAGAATCCTGCCAAGTATCATGATCTAGAGCCCGCTAGAGCATGATGATCTTAAAGCTCAGGGAGTCTTTTCTCAAACTCACTTTCCATAGTCCATCACCTTTAGGACATTCAATAAAAGATTAAAACCGTGTTAAAATTATTTTTTAGTTGAAACACCTTATTCCATTTGTACTCAGCTAAGCATGGTGGCAGTCAGTGTCAACAACTTCCTGCATTTTCTGCTCTTCCTCACAGCACTGTAGGATATATATATATATATATATATATATATATATATATACATATATATATATGTATATATATATATGTGGTTACCAGCACCGCATATATATATACATATATATATACATATATATGTATATATATACACATATATATACATATATATATACATATACATATATATATGCGGTTAATGCGGTTACCAGCATATATATGTATATATATGTATATATATACACATATATATACATATATATATACATATACATATATATATGCGGTTAATGCGGTTACCAGCACCGCATTAACCAGAGACACATGGATCACTTGTAGTCAAATGAAGGTGAAGCTAGGACTGATGTGGCCTTGTGGCTGACAACAAGAACAATGGTCCTACTGTAGTTGCAGACATCTAACGTATGGGGCAACGGAGTAAAATGGAAGATGAAAACAGAGGAGGCTATTTTGATTAATTTCATAGAGGTTATAGACTTTTGAAGAATACTTAATGTAGCTTTACTTGTGGATTAACAAAATGGAAGTTTTTTATTTGACAGTACAACATATTCCTCTGTCTTTAAATCATGGCAGGGCATTCTTGAGATTCCACCTTAAGTATAAGACAACCATGATATCCCCTTAATATCTGAAGGCTCTACTTCCATAGATTCAGCAACTGTCCATCAGAATTATTTAAAAGCCAGCCAATTGTCCATTAAAATTATTTGAGAACAAATGCATCTTTATTGTAGATGTATTGTATAGCAATTTCCTTTGTGATAAAAACATTATACCTTAGAGAGAAGCTTGCTAAGACTCAAGATATTCTAATGCAGGATAAACATCCATCCTGCAGAGAAGTTCCTTAAATCTCAGGAAGTAAACTCAATAGATTCAGGAAATTCCTGAAACTGACCAGATTTACTAGACTCCTCCCTTCCCAAATGTATATAAACAGTAAAGTACTGCTGAAAAACATCCCCCAGACAAGCCTGAGTGCTTGGAAGAGAATAGCTAAGCTGCCTGGAAGAGGCTCAGATCAAGGAAACTGCCTAGAAAAGACACAATCCAATCTGAAGAGATGCCTATAAGTTGTGTGGTGAGCTTCGGGTTTTTAGCTTTTATTAGCCGTAACTCATGCTGGGGTGGGCTCTTGATGATAGAATTGTCTTCAAGTTATGTTTGCTCCTGTTACTAACCCGTTATCCATACTCCTCATTGGTTTGGAGCTGGACTTTGGTGGTGCCCTGATTGTGATCTGTGTAAGCCTTTGTTCATGTCTCCAGGGGAAGTGTCACACGACAACATGTGTAGACTTTCTTTTGTCATTAGTCCCTAAACAATATATCAACTAGTAGCATAACAGTTACATTAATTAGTTATGTTATCTAAAGAAGATAAAAAGAATGTAGGATTATATGTGTAGGTATAGTTAAATGAATAAGCTTAATATAAATCAAAATACATCATTTTGTATGAAGGACTTGGTCACTGGTAGATTTTTGTATTTTCATGGAGTCTGGAACCCATGCTCTCTTGATATCTAGGGATCACTGTAGTATAGACATAAGTTAAGGCCAAATCTGCTGGTTGCTTACCTCAGGAACCCATATTTTGCCAGTTCAAAACTCAGACATTCACATCTTCTTGGGAACCTGTACTTGCTTAGGAACCCAAATCTCTTTAAGAACGCAAATATTTTCAGGATCCCACATCCATTCAGGAACCCACATCCATTCAGGAACCCAAATCTCTTAAGTATCCCACATCTCAGTAACCCAAGTCTCTTCAGGAGCTCACATCTCCTCAGGAATGTATACCTCTTCAGAAACATCACATCTCTTTAGACTTCTCAGGAATCTATACACACCTCAGAAGCCCACGGCTCTGTAGGAATGCACTTCTCCTCAAGAGCGCACGGCTCCACAGGAACACTCATTTCCTCAGAACCCACATTTTCTCTCAGTAGAGAAGGGGATTAATTAGTGAGCTTTCCTTTATGGGGAGTTGCTCTTTTCTTTGACAGGGATCTTCTGATCCCATAATGTGCATCATGTTGAGTTTTCTCTTCTATGTATAGTTTGGTCCTTACCCTCTAAACTTGAGTGCTGATCACAGTTGGAACTTACTAATTTTAAGATCAATGAAAGGAATGGATAAGATAACGATGAGTAACCTTAAAAATCTTAGAAAACCAATTTCCCCTAAGCATCTGAAGTGTGGAGAAAAGCATAGGCGGGATTTTATTTATATCACAGAGTAATCCTTGTCTTTTTCTGGAATTTACTTGGCATTCCAGGAGCTATCAGGACGTTGGCTTTGCCTGCAACCAGGGAGAGATTGTAACCTTTTATAGTCCATGCTAATCTAGACTTTTGAACTTTCTACTTTGGGATTAGGGTATGTGAGGAACACAAAATAATGACAAAGATCTAGGTCACGCCATCTTCAGATCCTCCCTCACCATTCAGCAGCTGTATGGTCATGGACAAAGTAAGTTATTTAAGACTTGGTTCCAGCCAGGTTCGCTGGTGCACTCCTCAGCACTCAAGGAGGCAGAGGCAGGTGCATCTTGGCGAGTTTGAGGCCAGCCTGGTCTATAAGGTGAGTCCAGGACAGCTAAGGCTACATGGAGAAAATCTGTCTCAAAAAACCAAGGGGGGCAAAAGACTCAGTTTCTTCTTCATAAAATGCAATATGTGAAGATAAAAAGAAATAATAAAAGTCAAGTGTCTGGATCATAGTAAATATTCAACAAAGAAAACATCATCATTTTCACCAACATTAACTTCGTCATTGTCATTTTCATCTCCATTCTCTTTCTCCTCTTCCTCTTCACTTTTCATCAGCTTGATCACCATTGTCATCCTTACCATCCTCTTTATCTTCATCATCTTCATAACCATTGTTGTCCTTCGTGTCATTTCTGGTTCCCTGTCATGATGCAGGCCCAAAGATCCAGGCCGTGTCACCTGAGGACTGACTTGTGGTGATATCTTTGCAGAATTCCTGGTACATTGTCCTAGGGCAGGTGCACATAGGCATCGTAGAAGCTTCGAGAGCCTTCAACAACTGAGGAAGAAGTTAATATCATTGGAAACAATAAACAGTAAGTCCAACGAATAATCTTGTGTCTTAGAGTCTTGACAAGCTAATGGTAAGCTATGCTGTCCCATTCTGAAGTAGGTGACTGCAGAAAAGTTTTTTATTAAAACAAACAAACAAACAAAAAACAACAAAGAAGTTTAGATTCCAGTGAGACGACTCAGTGGGTGAAGGTGCTTGTTGTCTGATGCTTTTAGTTCCATCCCTCCCTGGGACCCATGTGGAGGGAGGGGAAGATCAGCTCTGACACACTGTCCTCTGATTTTCACATGTGTGTGGTGTGTCACATGCGCCCACACAGTGACACATACATACATACATACATGCATCCTATACATACATGGGGAAAAAGGCACATTTGGCCTGGTATAGTGGAATATGCCTTGTAACTCCAGCATTCAGGGAGTGGAGGTGGGAAGTTTGAGGGCAGCCTGGACCACATAGCAATATTTTGTTCCCCAAACAAAACCAACTCAAGACCAAACAAAATAAAAACAACAAAAAGAAAAGAAAACACAGTTTTCCCTCTTTTTTTTTGGAAAATACAAAGTTAATTATAAAGGGGACTCCCTCTTTTGGACTGTAGTGTAACAAAGATCTAATAGAGTGCTATTTATTTAATATACAAAGATGGATGAGCTCCCTTATTGGTTGCTCAGTGCAGAGTTTTTAGCCCTGAAACCATAGCATAAAAAACAACAAAAATGGACTAAGCAACTTATGTTTATATGTGTTTATGAATACATGCACACGCACGTACATACATTTATATAACAATACGAATGAGGCCATCAACTTGGGAGTGGAAGGATGTGGGTGAGGTTTGAGGGAAGGTAGCTAGGAGGAACTGGAGAGAGGAAAAGGAGGAGGAAAGTGATGTAATTTTATTTAAAACATATTAAAATAAATTACAAAAGGAGTCTAATGAAATAAAGCAACATTAAGAAAACATGCTTCAATAGCATACATAAAAATGAAATATATGCAATATGAACCTAGGGAAAAAGAAACATTTTCATAAAAGCTGAAAAACACATAAAGTTGTAATATTCATAATAATTCAAAATAGCTTTCCCCTTCCAATTTTCTAAATGGTAGTTTTGTGCCTATCAAAATGTCCACTTGCTAGTTCTGTTTAACTTAAGTCTAGAGTTAAAGACCCAAGACATAAAGTTTATATCCATATTATGTTTCTTTTTCTAAAATAAAATTATATTTAACATGGAAAGTTCTGAAATCCTTCTCACCTACAGGGTTGTTTTCCTAACTTACTTTTTGGATGACTCAGCTACGACTCTCTAGTTTCTTTCTTTAGCGACACAAAAACCTGCCAGGTTTTCAGGTGAGATGATGGGGAACCCTTCTACGGTACAGATATCCCACCAGAGAGTGAGGACATTTGTAGACAGACTTAACTAGGCCAGACCCTCACTCTGGACGGACCAAATTGGGAAAGGCGGAAATAGAGTGTAACCCACGTGGCACTTTCCAGTCAATCTTAATGATATATCTCAGATGCTGTGGCATGTGCAGCAGAGATAATTGAATGCAAAATTCTTTATCTTATAATTCTCGAACATGTATAGGTTTGGCACTTGGGAAAGTTTCTCTCTCTCTTTCTTTCTCTCTCTCTCTCTCTCTCTATATATATATATATATATTAGTGATATAAACGAAAGAACTTTGAAATAAGAAAAAGAGGCACTGGATTTCTTGTCCCAGTTGCTTCAGACATTTTATTTTCTTAGTCACAGTTGCATAGTTTTTTTTTTTTTTTAATTATTTATGCGTACAGTGTATGCACGTGGAGGGAGAGGAGAACTTGTAGGAGTCAGTTCTTTCTTCCCACCATGCGAGTCTCTGGTACTGAACTCAGGTTGTCAGGATTGGTGGCAAGTGCCTTCTCCAGCTGAGCCATCTAGCTGGCCCACGGCTCTTTTTTAAAATGGGGATTTGATTGCTTGTGATTACGCGGAGCCCTGTGGGGCTTGGAAACTGCATTCGTGGAGGAATGCTCAAATCTTATCTTCCAGGGAGGAAAATAGTGTGAGTTCAAGGACATTCAATGATTCGAACTGGTCCTTATCATTCCACAGTTTGTTACAGTTCCTTGTGCAAGTGGTTTGTGAACTGTTGTGTCTTGTACCACAGCGCACCACAAGATGCCCGCTTTGTTGTTGACTGCTGTGCTAGTTGTGCTGTCGTTGAATACGTTTTATATATTTACGTCTATCTACGTGCATGTGCCTGCATAAATCTACGCGCACTGAGTACATGCAGGTACCCATGGAAGCCAGAGGCATTGGGGCTCCTGGTACCGGGGTTACAGGTGGTGGTGAGCCACCTGGGGTGGGTGCTAGCAACCGAACGGGGTCCTCTACAAGAGTGCTCTTAACTACTGAGCCAGCCGTCTCTCCGTTGCTGAATAATTTGTTAAAACTCCTCATGCATCCACACCAGGCCCCCTGCGATGAGAGCTTATGTGTAGTGAATGTGGTGCATCAACTCTGACTCAACAGCGTAGAAACCAGAATGGAGGGAGTCCAAGTGCAGATATCACCCGGGGAGAAGGAGAGTTGCCCCGTGCAATACGAGGGGTCTTGGAAATGGGTGCCGAGGGCTGTGGCTTGCCTCAGCGGGAAGCAGCTCCTTTTCCGGACTTGAAGTCAGGAGGGGCAGGGGCGCGGGGGAAGGCTGAGCGCTCTGGCACGCGCCAGCCGATCCCGCGAGAGGCCAGTGGGCGGCGCTGGGCCCCGGCGCTGGCGGCCGGAGGAGCGGGCTGCGGATTACCTGCAGCAGCCGGGGCTGGCAGCTCCTCCCCGCCCGCCCCCAGCCCGCCCCCGCCGCCGCACTACCCGAGCTCCGCGGGTTCCGGGCACTAGCTGGCGGGAGCCGGGGCCGAGCGCGCCGGGCAGAGGGCCCTCCTCCCTGCGTCCTCGGGCCGGGCTGCCTCCTCCCGCAGCGCGCGGCGCAGGGAGGCCCCGCGCCTCGGCCGCCCCCGCGCGCCCGCCTCCGCCGCGCTGCAGGGGACCGCCGGGCTCTCGGCACCAGCAGCGCGGCCCCGGGGCGCCTCGGTCCGGCTCCTGGCTGCGGCCGCCGCAGGGTCAGCGACCTGAGCAGCGGTCCCCGGACCCCCCAGGACCTCCCGGGTGGCACTGACTAGAGCGCCCGGAGGAGCCGCAGCAGCAGCAGCAGCAGCAGCAGCAGCAGCAGCAGCAGCAGCAGC
>NW_026591446.1:0-21698 GCF_907164565.1 Psammomys obesus | reverse complement strand
TGTGTGTGTGTGTGTGTGTGTGTGTGTGTGTGTGTGTGTGTGTGTGTTTGGTTTTCAGACAGAATCTCATGTGTCCTGGTCTGGCCTCAAACTTGAGGTGTCACCAAGGGACCTTGAATTTTTGGTCCTCATGATGTGAACACTAAGATTATAGACTTGCAAGGCTGTACCTGGCTTATGTGTACTGGTGATCAAACATAGAGGTTTGTGCATTCTTCCAACCGTGATTTCTAGGCCCTGAGCAGATTATGTGTATATGGACTTGTCTTGTAACAAACCATGGCGACAATACCTGGCCCATATGCTCTTGACCTCAGCAGTTTGTTAAACTTCATCTGTCGATGTACACTGAAAGCTAATAGCTTTGTCAGGTTCATTTCAAACATGCTCGTCTGAATTGAAAGCAGTGACAAGCAGGTATTCAGAAGTGTTTGGTCAGTGTGTAAATGAGCAAATCAACTAGTTTTCTGATTATATATGTTATATCATTTCATCCCTTTTTAAAAAAATCTTATTTCATCTGCGTCTTAGTCTGTTTTCTGTTGTATAATGGAATATTTAAGGCTGGAGATTTATAAATAAAAATGTTTATTTTGGCTCATTTTTCTGGATGTTAAGAAGTATAAAATTAGACAGCCACATCTAGTGAGAGCTATAGGCTGCTTTGTAACATGGTAAAAGTCAGAAAAGGGGAAAAGCACATGTGCAAGTGAGAAAAGAAGGCTATACTCCAGTGGTGGGCAACCCATCCTGCAAGAAAGACATTGATCAGGTCATGAGAGCATCACCTCGTATGCTGCAGTCCCCCCTGGTCCCCACATGGCCAAGTTGAGTAATTGCCGTTTAGTGTATGAGCATGCACCAACCATAGGATCTTGTTTATTCAGCAAGTGCCTATTGCATACTCACTGTGTGCCAGACATTGTTCTGAGTGTTGGGGTAGAGCTGAATGAAGCAGGCAGGCATCCCTATGACCTGTGACTTCTTTTCATTGTTCCTTACCATGATCTGGTGTCATGGCCATGCTAATGGCTTCTCTGCCTGATGCTTGGGTTTTAAGGCTGAGAAGGATTCCTCCAGTACAGACCCCTACCACTGCCTCTCAGACTTCATTGCACCTCTGCATTCTGGTGTTCGAGACTACTTGGGTCTGTTTGCTGTTGCCTGCTTTGGGGTTGAAGAGCTGAGTAAGGCCTATGAGGATGATGGCGATGACTACAACAGCATCATGGTGAAGGCACTAGGGGACAGGCTGGCAGAGGTAAGGCATTGGCAGATACTTGGGTGCTGAAGCAGAGTCTAAGTGTTGGAGCTCCCGTGACAATGTCAAAAAACCTAGCAACCATTAGAACCTGTGTCTCTCTGTACTTGAGTCAAATGCTGCTGGCCTTAACACAACTTATATTTTTAAGTTCTGTATCTCCCAAATGCTTCTCATTTTGAGCAAAGAGAAACGTTCATTGCAGTATTAGTTGGTTGTTGCCTTTAGAGTCTTGACCTTAGCTCAGAATTAGTCTTTCTTTGATTATTGTGATACATCATTTTACTGATAACCCCCAGTATTAAAATCAGATTTCTTTTTCAGACTCCTCTCTAGTGTTGGCAACTTGTGTCTAGTTATCTTGCTGCATGTGGGGTGGGGCAGCCCAGGCTGTGGGAAATCCTGACCCCTTTCTCCTCAGAGGCCATGGAGAATACAGCTACATGGGCCCACTAGTCTTCTGGTAAAGCTATGGTCCCATTGACTTGAGGAAATGGCCTAGAGTTCTCAGATTACTAAGTATGATACTTCAGAACTCAGACTGAAGACACCCTTTTGTCTCAGGGCCACCAGTGAAAGTGCCCAGTTTTTCCTGACTGTGGCCAGGTGGGGAAAGCAGGTCTGTGCCACTGTGATGCAGGGCTAGAGGCCACAGGTTGCTTCTGCTTCATTGTGTCCTTCTCTCTTCTGTGTTCACAGGCCTTTGCAGAGGAGCTCCATGAGAGAGTTCGCCGCGAACTGTGGGCTTACTCCAGTAGTGAGCAGTTGGGTGTCACAGACTTGCGCAAACTCCGCTATGAGGGCATCCGGCCAGCTCCTGGTTACCCTAGCCAGCCTGACCATACTGAGAAGCTCACTATGTGGAGACTGGCTGACATCGAGCCGGCCACAGGTGTGTGGAGACAGTGAGCTCCTGTCCTTGCTCATTGAGTACACACACTTACCAATGACATGTGCAGTTTGTTGAATCATAAACCCAGTGATATAATCAAAATTAGCTGACAAAACTATCATATCAAAGAAAGGAAACTATGAGTCGCATTGGTTCTGGGTCTGCAGAAACAACTCTTGGAGTCATAACATCTGGGTGTGGGTCCCATTTCCTGTGAGCTAGTTGGAGGTCCTTAGAACATATTCAGCCTTTGTTGAGTTCATGCTTTTGTCCATAGAGTGGTGCAGAATGGGAGTCCTGAGGACACTTTCTTCCCAGTGCTTTTGTGCACTTGTTCTTCATTCCTGCTATCACTGACTACATAGGGCTTGCAGTCTTACCTGAGAAGGCTCAGGCTCAGGGACAAATTGGAGCCAGTAGCTAGAGGAAAAGAATGAAGTCTTTTCCAGGCTTGCTCCCACTGGGTAGAATATGCATGTCCTGAATTTGCGTTTTCTACCTGGTAAGAGTTGGCTAGACCTTGTGATCTGAGCTTGTTTCTCTATTATTGTTAGAAGGAATGAGTTTATGTCCGGTTTATTCAGATGCTGTCAGTGCCCTGCCCAGGCACTGATGGCTTCCTGTGGTTCTCTTCAGGCATCAGGTTGACAGAATCCTTGGCAATGGCACCTGCTTCAGCAGTATCAGGCCTCTACTTCTCCAATGTAAAGTCCAGATATTTTGCTGTGGGGAAAATTTCCAAAGATCAGGTAAGTATGTGGCTTCTCTAGATGACTGTCTTTAAAATGGACCCAGAGGACCCATTTTAAATGAAAATAAAGTGATACTGTGTGGTAGGTTTGTGTGTATGAATATCTGTGTTTGTAAGCTCACCCCAGTTTATGTCTTAATTTGATTTCGCCCGCTTCTATCTCATGAATCCGTCCTCCCTCTCTATCCACAATTCATGTTCGCAAACACGAACACACACACACTTGCATACATGTGCGGCCTGCCAGCTTTAGTCAGCAGACACTCACTGCATGTTGTTGTCAAGAGAATAAGGCAAGTAGGCGGACAGAAAATAGTCTGGATCTGCGCACCTCAGTAGATTGCTATTAAGACAAGATAATGCCAGGTACTTGCTGTTCATTGGAGAAACCTGTGGACACACAATCAGACACTCTTTAGTACTTTGTTCTAATAAGATGCTTCTGTCTTTTGCAGATTGAGGATTATGCTTTGAGGAAGAACATGCCTGTGGCTGAGGTGGAGAAATGGCTTGGCCCCATTCTGGGATATGATACAGATTGACTTCTCTCTCACATTTTTTTTCTTTTAAACTTTTATGCTTGTTGACCTCGAGGTGTACAACCTAGAGTGCCTTAGAAATAACAACAAAAGCAGCCTTGCGTCTCCCTGCCCTGCCCTGCCGCCAGTGTTAGAAGGCTGGCTGGTGGCGTGTGATGTAGAGCAGATTTTTCTGGGGTCCTGGAAAATAAGCACCTTTTCAGGGACTTTAAATGAGGAGCAAAAAGGTGCCAAGGCTCATGGTGTCCCTGGGCCTTTAGGAAAATCTTATGCATTTCAAAACAGGTCAACTAGCTCTTTTCCATTTTTGCCTTTGACCCTGGAGGGCACTTGTTCTTGGGTTTGTTTATTTGGTTTGGTTTAGTTTTTTTATTTGTTTTTATTTGTTTCCTCACATAGTTAAAAAAAAAAAAAGATTCTGAAAATAAGTTGTATATGGGAATGTATAGAGAACTGTGGCCCCTGAGAAAAGTGTTACCTTGAGACATGTGACATTTCAGCCTGAGTGGTTCACCAGTAGACTTGGACAGAGAGAAAAGTGCCTCTCTTTTTTTTCTCCTGCAACACCTCATTTTCTGAGGCTCAACTCAATGGCTCTAGAACTCTCTCGCAAAGGCATGCTTACTATTTGCCGGACAGAAATACTGGAACTATTTGCCTTGTCGTGCTAGTGTGGTTCGGCAAGGTCCCGTTTTCCAACCTTTATTTTTTTTTCCCCACTGTACTTTCACAGTCCCTTGCTCTAAGGGGAAAAAATGGAAGACAGAAAGTGACTGCCACAGGTGTTAACATCTAGCCATCCTTAGAATTGAGCAGGTTGTCGACTGAGCCTCTTTGTCCTGTGCAGAGCTAGACCTGGGGGTGGTGGAAAGCCACTCAGTTCTTTGACTCCAAACTTGATACATTTTAGATACGCTAAATTGACTTGTTCTTTGTTATTTCTGGAAAACCTGTTCAGAGCACAGGCTGTGAAAGCATGGACTCAGAATTCAACCTTGCTGTGTAGGCGCCCTGTGATGTAGCCATGTGCTTAGGCGTCCCAGCAATGAGAACTGTCATATATGTTTGTCTTATTGGGGTGAAAAGAAATTTAAACAAGGTTATGCATGGACAAGTTTGGGTACACACAGATATTTAAAAAGTGGAGATTCTGTAGAGCTCTATAGTCTGAGCACTGAGGGTACCCAAAGAAAGAATGAGAAGGTCAAGGGAGGAGGTAGATCTATGTAGGGAAATGTTTCTGGGGTGTGACTGGTCACTTACAATTTACATTTACCTGAGAAAGAGCAGTTGCCTCTCATGTGTTATACATACCATTAGGACTAACTCCTGTGAGACAGACTCCTCCCTTGCCTCATATGTTGCCCCCAAGGCACTTATACCAAACATGTACTCTGGTATATTGGAGGTGAAAAGAAGAAGAGAACAGTTGTGTAATGATAATCCTGTATATTTGTAATCTTTCCAACTTGATTTTCAGAGTACTATCATTTGCCCTTAGAGTGAAAAGAATCGTCTACTTATTTAAAGTATCTTTAAGTTGTACTAGATTGTAAATGGGACTCGTTAGCCTGAGTCACTTAGTTCTAGGGCATATTTCTGTTGCAAATATATTTTTTAGACATTGGAACATTCATTTGTGAGAGAGAATAACCTTCAAATATTTTAATGTATTTCATCTGAAAAGTTACTAATATTCTTTTTACTTCATTGCCATTCTTTCAGCTGGCTTTCCTGAATATGTCATTGATCTAATCCCTTGACATATTGTCATCATCATCATCTTTCTCCTCCTTTGCTCTTCCTCTGTCTTGTCTCCTTTCTTCCTTCCTCTTCTTGCAAGTTTAGTTATATAGATATTTACTAAGAAATATAAAGGAAAACTTGAAAGCATTCTTCTTGATTTATTTTAGGTATTCCAGAGAAGCTAGGCTCCAAAGGCTAACATTCTAAACTGGGCTCTTGTGTGTATGATGGAATGCACCCAGCATCTTCCCTCACTGTTGCATCTGAGTTTCTGACATGAACTGATTCATGCTTGGGGCTTGCACATGCATTATGGCTGTATGTTTGTATGTATGTACTTTTTCTCAGTTAAGAATTGTCTGTAGCCGGATGTGCTACCCTATTCCTGCAATCACAGCATTTGGGAAGTTGAGGCAGGAGAACTTGTATGAGTAACAGGCCACCCTGAGTTAAATAGACTGTCTCCAAAACCAAGATCAGGTCCAGCAAGATAGGAGTTTGTTCTCTGGGACCCACAGGGTCGAAGAGAGGCAACTCCTGACCTCACATGCAGTATGCAGCACCACACATTAAAAAAGGGGAGGAGGATTGTCTCCATATTGCTGCTTGCTCTGCTCACTGCTGTAGAGGCTAGTTTTGTAGACAGGCTGGGAATCGGGTTAGTAATATTGGTAACTGTTTCTCCTTTGAGCTGTTTTGCAGGCACTTTGCCTCCATTCATGATGAACACACATGGGAGTAATTTTTTCCAGTTGATTTTCTTATGCATGTTCTCTTCACATATTTGGGCTTCTTTCATGTACCTGTTATTTTTCTCCTATCCTATCTTAAATCAGTGAAATCAGGGGAGGTGTGATTCTTGTCTCTTACCGCTCATGACTTCTTCATTAGAGCTAGAGGCTTTCCTAGCGGTTATCTTTTCTTTGGTTTGGTCAGCGTTCTTACCTCACTCCCTCCCTTGGGATAATTTTCTGTTAGTCTCTACATTTATGGTCATTTCTCAGCCATTTTTTAAAGTTTTTTCCTTCTACCTACTTAACTTTTTACATTCTGTCCTTAGTTGCCCTCCCAGCCTATTTCAGAGGGTGATCTCATCTGTTCAGTACTCTAGGCTCCTCTATCCTTAATCTTTGCTCCTTAATAAGGTTTCCACTCAGCTCCTGAAGGAGTTCCTGAGGCATCTGACAGTGGAGTGTCCCAAACTTCTGTGTATCTCCGTATATTCAATAATAAAGACCAATTGGCACCGCCTAGTCAGTGGACAGCATAGCTTATCCCATATTGTCTTTCTTTAGGACAGTTAGCCCAAAAATGTGTTGAGCTGGTGGTAGAAGTATTCAGGGAAGACTCTGGTTGCCCCCATTTTAGGACCTGAAGAATAGAGATGGAGCAGCAGGGAAGGCACAGATGAGGAACCATGAATAGAAACATGAAAGGTTATAAAGATGGCAGCTCTTTCCGAATTGAACTATAAAGTCAAGATTTCCAGCAGCAATACCAACTGATGTCATATTAAAGGAAAGCAGAGAATTAATGTGGAATAGCAACGGGTCAAAAGTGACCAGATGTTTCTGCAGATGAAGAAAGAGGATTAGGGAACTTGTCTGCCAATACACCACGTTTTACTGCAGAAATGGTGTCAGGTATAGTACAGAAATGACTTGAATCAGTGCTGCCAAAAAGTAAAGACTTGCCCTTTTTCCCTTGCTGCTTTTAATATTTTTTCTTTGTTCTATAGATTTAGTGTTTTGACTATTATGTGCTGTGAGGAGTTTCTTTTCTGGTCTGTTCTATTTGGTGTTCTGTAAGCCTCTTGTATGTTTAAGGACATCTCTTTCTTTAAGTTGAAAATTTTTTCTTCTGTGATTTTCTTGAAAATATTTTCTTGAACTTGGAGCCTGGAATCTTCTTTTTCATCTATTCCTATTCTTAGATTCTGCCTTTTCATGGTGTCCTTGATTTCTTGGATGTTTTGAGTTTGGAACTTTTCTGATTTTATTTTTTTCTTTGAGAGATGTATCAGTTTCTGCAAATGTATCTTCAGTGCCTAAGTTTCTTTCTTGCAGCCTTGCCAGGCCACAGAGGAAGACAGTGCAACCAGTCTTGATGAGACTAGGGTCAGATAAAAAGGGAATAGGACCTCCCCTATCAGTGGACTAGAGGAAAGGCATGGGGGAGAAGAGGGAGGGAGGGTAGCATTGAGAAGAGACAAAGGAGGGGCCACAGCTGGGATACAAATTGAATAAATTGTAATAAATAATAATAATAAATTTTTTAATTAAAAAAGTAAGGACTTCTGTTAAGCAAATGAATGACTTAAGGAATTAGTAACTATAATATATAGAAGGGTTTTGTTTTGTTTTTGTTGTTTTGGGGTTTGTTTGTTTTCTGGACAGGGTTTTTCTGTGTAGCCTTGACTGTCCCGTAGACAAGGCTAGCCTCAAACTCAGCAATTCACCTGCCTCTGCCTCCCAAAGTGCTGGGATTAAAGGCATGCATCACCATGCCCAGCTAGAAGTTTTTTATTTGTAAAACATAGAAGAGAGAAAGGCATTCTTGTGAGGCTGGTAAACAGATGTTCTGTGGTGATCAGAAGTATGAGATTCTGCTTCCTACCTGTAACAATTGCAAGAGTGGGACCCACAGATCTGTAGCTAGTCACGTGATGTAACACCTAACTAAGAACAGTTGGACCTTAGGGATATGAACAAATGACTCCTACTCTTGTTCAGCTGTGTCTTACATTTTGGTCATAGCAGTGTAATCATGTTAGTAATCACAACAACTGAAATTCTGTTCATGGGACAGTGCTTTTACAAGGTACCCTGAGGTACATGGCGCAGTGAAAATGAGCAAATTGCAGCCTCACTTGGCAATAAAAATGAATCAAAGAAAATAGGGGTAAAACAAGTTTCTTAAGACTACTTAAAGGCAAGATACTGTTTTTATTGAGTTCAAAAAGGAGACCAAAGAATATATATGGTTGCTACATACTTGATCAAAACCTTAAGTTACAGAAATCCCAAAATTAAGTTTAGTGGTAGCCTGTGGGAGGAGGAATTAAAAGGGCCAGAGAAAAGCACACAGGTGAATTATGATAACTGCTTTAGTTCTTGGGTGGTAGGCTTATGGCTGTTTACTAAAATGCATTTTGTACATTTTAAATATGCTCTATTTAATGTGTATTTAATATATTTTAAACAATAAAGGTAAAGCAAAATGGTATTCTCGAGTCTGGTATGGTCACTTTGTGTACAATATGTGTATCAAACACACTTTTGGAAAAAAGGAAGAACATTCTAGCCAGAAGAGCAGGGATGAAGCCAGTTGGACAAGAGAGATGTATTTATGCACCTAACATCTCTCAGAGCTTAGGTTTTGGTGGATGAGTGGGTGGTACCATATGCTAAGAGAGATGAGGGGAGGAGGTGAGTTTTGGAAGGATGGAATGTGACCAGACTGAATTGCAGCTTTGGAATCCAATCCCCTGTTCTGTGTCTAGTGTCTAAAATAGTGCTGGGTGCTCAGTAAAGGTCTGCAGGTCCTCAAGCTCTCTTTGTACTTTGAAGTCCTCGAATGTGATTATCAAAGGCATCTTTTTCTTCAGACCTTGCTTTTTAAGTATGACAGTAGTAGTCACCCTTTGTTCTGTGACCCATGGATACATGAAACCACTGTGGTACTTTTCTGTTTCGTGTGTGTGTGTGTGTCCGTCCCCTTTCCTATACATTACCACTTTTAATGGTTTTCTATCTTAACTACTTACTGTAGCTGTAATTTTTGTTCTTTGAAGCACAATAGCAAAACTAGTATGAATATCCTTTGTAATGGAAGTTTTGGTTTCTCTAAAAACAGTTATGTTATATAAATATGTTTCTGTTTTAATTCCAAGTGTGGGATTTTAGTTTGGGCTTTAGTTTATCCACAGCTGATAATTACCTCCTGTGAGGTGTGGTCTTTGCCAGCTGGTCGCAACCTGCCTCGTGCTGCACAGAGAGGAGTGTGGTCTAGAACTCTGTGGGACATAGATTTGGGGCCCAGAAAGAAGGTATGGCAGCTTGGAGGAGATAGGCAGGGAGAAATGGTTCAGTGTAGTGGCTTGGAGGAGGCTGCTGGCCGCCTTTGCTGTTGACAGACATTGGTATAGCCCCAAAAGAACCCATTGACCGTAAACAGCTGGGAGGAGTAAAAGGGTCTGTGCCCCCTCCACCCGCTAGCCTTCTCTCTCTTACCTAGGGTTAAAGTGGTGTTGGAAGGGAGGGAGAGGCGTAAATACTCCAAATAAAATAGTTTAAAAATGAGTGCAAAATCTTTTGCTTTCTTGACAGCTTTGGAAATAGATTTGTTCTTATCTTACACCAGCATATAATTTTTGTTTTGTTTTGTTTTTAAGTTGATGATTTTGGTCTTTTCACTTGAAAAAAAAAAAAAAAAAAGCACTGTACAACTTCTCTTTGATACAGCTGAATTGCTAGTACCTCCACTCTGACTTCTTTGTGCAATGTCGTGGGAATTGATTGGTAGCCCAGACAACCACCCAGTGATCAGTGTGCAGGGCTGCTGCACTGGACAAAGGTCATTTATGTCCCTGCAGGACAGAGTTGAACAGTGTGAGAGTTCCTCATGCTATTCACAGTGGTATCAAGTTTAAAATTTGGACCGTATTTTCGAATGAATGACAAAACCATGAGAAGTGAAATCTCAGATAAGAGGAAGAAGATTACTATTTGTAGATAATGCTAAATGTAATTGATTAAAAATACTTGTTCTAATATGTGGAAGGTCCTGCTTAAATCTTCAGCAGTGGGAGAACTTTTCTGACCTGTTATGGTACAAATTCTTCTTTAAGATTGTTATGGTAGTGCTTGCTTTTAATCCTAGCACCCAGGAGGCAGAGGCCGGCCAATCGGTTTAAGGTCATCCTGATCTACATAGAGAGTACCAGGACAGTCAGGGCTACACAGAAACCCTGTCTTGGGCAGGAAACATTTTTCTCTAGATGAGTACATGAAAAAGTTCAAGGATTCCAGGCAAAATATATTAGCATCAAAACAAATGATCCTTTTTAGAAAAAAATAGTAATTTGCTACAAGACAGTGGTTTATCTAAAGCCTTTTTCTAGTTATCAGATTTCTCCCATCATGTTTCTGGGTGAGTACTAACATCCATTTAAAAACCATTTAAAAAGGTGAAGTCTGTACAGCAGTCTATGATATAGCAGAGGTAGGTTAGGTATCTGGTCGGCTGAGTCAGCAGACTTTAAATGAATTAAATGTTGAAAAAAGGGGCTGAAAAAAAATGGCTTGGCAGTTAAGAGCATTAGTGGTTAAGAGCACTGGCTGCTTTTCCAGAGGACCTGGGTTTAATTCCTAGCACCCGCATGGCAGCTCATACCCATCTGTAACTCCAATCCCAGGGTATTGAGTGCCCTCTTCTGGCCTCTGTGGGCACCAAGCATTCACATGGTACACAGACAAGTATGCAGACAGAACACCCGTACTTATAGAATAAATTCAATAAAATTCATGAGTAAAAGTCGGGCATGGTGACACATGCCTTTAATCCCAGCATTCAGGGAGGTAGAGGCAGGCAGATCACTGAGTTCAAGGCCAGCCTAGTCTACTAAGTTCCAGGACAGCCACAGTTACACAGGGAAACCTTGTCTTGAAAAACAACAGAAACAAAAAATGAGTAAAGGTTGGAATTAAAATTATGAATCAGTGAATTTAACATCCCTTCTCCAAGTTGGGCAAATAGAGGGAAGGAAGTAGTGAGGATATACCTGTATTAATTGTCAGTTGTGTATAGAAGTCTGGAGTAAATTCTCTTGTAGTTAGAAAATTTAAAACTGCAAATGAGTTGAAAGCCAAATCACACTTAGTACTGTATTAGTCCTAACAGGTCAGATGAGCCCAAGAGAAAGAACCTGTGAAACATCTTTGCCTAATTAAAAGTAACACTGGGAAAATAAGAACAAACCTGTACTTAAATATTAGACACAGAGGCAAGGAACCCATCCTAATTGCTAAGGTACTCACAGACGAGCGTGGTATTCAGTAACTAATGCCAGAACCAGAGACTTAATTCTGCCAGGCACACAGTAAGAGCATAAAAGAGCTCTCTTTGATGAATAAAATTGTACAGAACCCAACACCAGGAAGCCACGTGTTCTCTACCTTTTCCAGTCATGCGCAAGACTTGTTGCATCAGGCAAATCTGGTCTGTTCATCAAGTTTACCCAAAACTAGGCATAGTGATGGCTTATGAGCACTGCAACATTCTTGAAGTATCTCTTGAGTCATCAAAGACTCCTTAAAGTTCTGAATAATCTCAGTGTCAAATAATTTACTGTACTTGTAGGTTAGGCACCCAAGTATGGTTAAGTATGACCTGTCTCTTTTAACTGAAATAAAGATTAGGTACAATTCTTTCCTATTATGTCACACAGTTGAGTGTCTTCTGCTGTTGTCATGCAGTAAAAGAATGGACACTGACATTACCTAAGCTGGGGAGGGCCACCAAAGCAGAGAAGATAGTTTGTTAGGGCAGATGGACTGGAGTGGTTACAGGAGGAGGGTGGGAGTTGTGACAATGGACTGGTGCAGGGCAGGGTTGAGTCATGTAACTCCACTGGCATTGAGGGGGAAGGAAAGTGCTAATTTTGCATCGTTCCTGTCAGATTAGCAGGACTATCTGACTTGAGAAAGCAGAATAATTACTAGGTTTTATCGTGAGAAGTAAGGTTTGGTTTTGAATGTCACCCTCAATTTTTTTTTTTTTTTAACTCAGGATGTAGGATTGAAGAAGTGAAGATTTCTGGTTGTTGGAGAAAAGAAAGAATGAATTTTATCAAGTATTTAGTAATTTGACCAGTAAACATGTATGGTCCTATTAGGAAAAAGTGGGACAAAGTGGAGACATGACAGTTAAAAATAGGGAGGGGGGAGAGAACTTACCTGGGTGTCCCGATGCCAGCATTGGAGGGATAAAGCATGGCTTTTGCACGCAGAGTAGAATGTGGATGCTCACTTCAGTTGGCTGTACTGTTGCCACCTGTTCTGGTCTTGTGAATTCAATTCTATTGCCTCCTTCAGTTCAAAGGAAACTTGTGAATTCAGGTGAGATCTTGTGGCAGAGCAGAGCCAATAGGAGCAAACCCATTTATATCAATCTGCCCTTTGAACTGCTCTTTCAGAAGGCTCACATAGCGGTGACATCAGACGCAGGACCTGCCTGTGGGGCAGATGCCTTCTACTGTTGTTTTAGCTGAGATCCTCAAAAGGTGAGATGCTCTATAATATGAATACATGAACCTACACACTGCTTCCTATGTTCATCAAACATTTATTGGTCCACATCCCGTACTGAGACTGACACAGAAGGCTCCCCAGAGTAAATTTCCCAGGTCTCCTGGAGGGCGCTGTTCTCTCAAAGTCCGTATTGACAGTTCAGACAGTAAGCTCGTTAACCAGCATGCAGTGCACGCCTGCAAAAACAACAGTAACAAAAACGTACCTGCTAACATATCTTAAGCTGAATATTAATTTTTTTATTGTTATACCAGAATCAGGTTATGTGTGTGCATGTGAAATGTATACACATTCAGAGGTGTAGTGAAATCCCAGTACTTGGGAGACTAACACACATAGACTGCATCATGTCTGGGGGGGGGGGGGAGGTCTGTAGTCAGCCATGAGCATAAATAAGAGGGTTGCTTCATGAATGCAGATGCAGGAGCAGCTGTCAGGGCTCCCTCTATCGCACCGTAACCTTTGGGAACAGAAGTGCCTGGCCATCTCCCCTGCAGATTACCAACCTGTGTTTCTGGGGAGTATTTTTGGATAAACATCTGCCTTCTGAAGAGAACTGGCTTCATCAACACACTGCTCGCTAGAGAGCTCTAGATGCTGCATCCTTCCTGCCTTTATTGTAAGTTAGGCATCCCTTCTGTGTCTTCCTCTAACCTTACTCCCAACAGCATACTTTTTGAGCATTAGTACAACTTCCATGGGGTTGATAATTTCACATACTTTTTTTTTTTCTTAATAGCTGGGATTGGAGAGACAGCTTTGAGGTTGGTTCCAGGCACACGTCAAGCAGCTTGCCATGTGTATTATGCTGCATATAAGTTCAGTTCCAGCGGATCTGATGGCTTCTTTTGGCCTCTGCAAGGACTTGCAACACATGTGGTATGAATGTACATTACACACACAAGAGGAAATAACAAAAATAAATTTGAAAAAGAAAACCCTTCAAACTTCCCAACTCACTTTAGAATTGCTTTTCATTCGTGTTATTTATGAGTAAAATCTATAGAAAGACTATCATGTTAAATCACTACTCTATGCCCTTCAGTGTCCCTTTTTATGTGTTCACTCTGAATGTTTCTCCCATATTCCATATTGACATTTAATTGTCACTGTAAGAGCATTATAGGGTGGGTAGAGCTAGGCATAGTGAAACCCCAGTGCTTGGGAGACTGAACTAGAAAAAATACGAGTTTGAGGTTACCCTGGGCTACAGAGTGATTGGGCTATTAGACGCTGCCCTCAAAAATGGATTAATCACAAACTTGATTAATGGACTAATCCAAGGATCTGGTTAGTTATTTCATGAGTGAGTTCCTGGCATTCTTGTGATGCTTGTTAATAGCCTTGCCTAAAGGCTGTGTGGTTCTGGATGAGTCCTAAATCAGGTTTTGGGTCTGTTCTAGGAGGCAGGTTGGGATTAGCTGTAGCATATAAATATTCCACTCCACACAGGCTTTCCTCTGTTGTGCTCTAACAGTTGTTTACTGGTTGAACATGGGCAGCTTACAAGACTCTACATTTCAGTTTCTCCATCTGGAAGGGGAGACAGCAAAGGGTAGGAACTGATATTCAGGAATCTTTGTTGACACATCATGACTTAAAAACACAAAAGTTTCTTGGAAACTTGGGAAGTGTTTAATTTTTTTCAATTATTTTGCAAAGTCATGCTTTAAAATGTTTATTTTAATATTTTTCTCAATTATTTTTAGTTATTGTTGGCCTTGAGGGCAGTTTTAGAAAATTTCTCAATAAAAATTTTCATTCATAATTATTTTAGAAGCATTTATTTATTATTTAGAGGTTTAATACATGCATATACTGGTTGATCATTCTGTTTTTCACTGTCAATGTCCTTTTCTCTACCACGGAAGCCCTTCTTCACAATAACTCTCCTACTTTGACGTTGTTGGTGTTTTTTCTTGTTGACTTTATTTATGGTTGCTTATTTGAGCACAGGGTCTCCTTATTGGAACATGGGCAGCTTATCAATGTCTACACTGCCGACAAAAAAATGACCCACCTTCCTCCAGTACCCATTAACTCCTGTGATCTCTCAGCGAGGGACAGGCCCTCATGGGCCTCATGCCTGTTGGGCAGGTTCTCTAACCACTGACCTATTTCCTCAACCCTTTACTGTATTGAGAAGATTCTCGATAAGTCACCAGGCTGGACTTGAAGCCACTCTATCTTAGACTTGAAACTTGAATTCTTCCTTCCTTGGTCTGCCAGGTGTCTGGGATTGCAGTCCTGTGCCACTAAATTCATTTCATAAGTCTGTAGTTGTCACAGATAGTGAGTTCTCTCAATTATGTGAACAAAGTAAACTGAAAACCTGGAAAGCACTTGCCATTCTAGAGCCATTAACACCATGAGCCATAGGAAGAGATCAAATACCAATGTTCACAGGAGCTTAGAAGAAATGATTCCTCCTGTAGGGATTTTTGAGGGTTCAAGGTCCAGTGGAGGAAGTGGCATGATGATGGATCAGAAATGAGGCTGAAAATAGGTCGAATTGCCATGGCTTTATGATGAAGTCCTAAGTGGGTTAAGAGTTGCTTCTTAAGCAAGAACAACGCAAAGAATGATTTCCCAGGATGGAATCTACTGGTGAAGACACTGAACACTGGCAAAAAGACAAGAGGATTTAGACTATTGTGCACTTAGTTGATCAAGCATGCTCAGTGTTTTAACTTCTGTGTTTAAACAGGCTGGCTCTTAACCATGTTGCCCAGGCAGGAGTGAAGTTCGCAGTATGGCCCCACCACTGATACTTAGCACAGCATAACACCAAACTCTGGCTCGAATGGTCTTCCTGCTTCGGCCGTCTGTGCGCATGTTCCTCTCCACCTGGAAATTCTTATTTTGACAGGTTCTCCTGAGGGTAAAATGGTGTCAAACAGTGTCACATGCTACAGAGAAATCTGTCATAAAAGGGTAGGCAGGCAATGCAGAAAACTTCATTGGTGATTTATTGTTGTCTTATTTTAAGAAACTGCCACAGTCCCAATTTCCAGCAACCACTTCGCCATCAAACAGTAGCCATCAGCACTGAGGGAATACCCCTCAGCTAAAAGAATGCAGCTCTCTGAAGGCTCAAATGTCCACATGGATGTTGCACCTTTTTTGTTTTGTTTTAGCAATACAGTACTTTCTAATTAAGGTAAGGTACATTTTTTAGACAGGTACTACAGTGTAAACCTGTAATCTCAGTTCTGGGGAAGCACAGCAGGAAGATCTCTAAGTTCAAGGCCAGCGTGAGCGATATGGTGAGTTCTGGGCTACCCAGGGCTACATAGTGAGAGCCTGTCTCAAATAAAATGAAACAACAACAAATAAGGTAGAAAGCAATTGAAGATGTCTGATGTCAACCATGTGCATGTGTCCATACATGTATATGCACCTTCACATGCATTTTGTACTCACTGCACATACAAACACATGTAGAACACAAAAAATAAGGTGATGGTTCCCAAGGAAGACTCCTGACATTGACCTTTGGCCGACATATACACATCTTCACACACACAAATATTTAAATTTTGTAAGAGATGATCTCACATTAAGTGTCCTTAGCCCATTGAAAACAAGACAAAAAGCAAAACCAGTTTCCATCAACAACCTGGGTAAGCAATTTGTACAGTATTCATGCCATGGAATATTATTCAATAGTAAAAATGAATAATTCATAGACATGGCTGCACAAATGCCATCCACATCTGTTGAGCCAGGTAACCTAGACAGACAGGCAAGTAGTAGTATGATTTCATTCATACTAAGTTCAAGTACAGGCTGAAGGATTTCATGACATTCAGAACAGTGAGTATTCTAGTTAGGTTTCTGTTAGTATGATAAGAATGCCATGAACAAAAGCAACTTTTTTTTTTGAAGAAAAAAAGGTTGAAAAATAAAAGGAAGAAAAGGTTTATTTCAGCTTATAGTTTATAGTCTATCATGTGAGAAAGTCAGGAATGGGAGCTCAAGGCAGGATATGAAACAGACCACAAGAACCCTGCCAAGTGGCTACTACTTCTGGCTTGTTCTGCCAGCTTTCTTATACACCTCCCCAGGTGTGACACCTCCCACACTGAGCTGGGACCTTTCTCATCAATTGGTAATGAAGAAAATGCCCTGCAGACTTGCCTACAGCCAACCCAGGGAAGACACTTCCCAATTTCCTCTTTCCAGATAATGCTGACTAATATCAAGCTGACACCCAGCTAATCCGGGCACTGAGGGTGAGGGCAGGAAGGCAATTTCTGAGATTGTAGGAACCCTCTATATACTTGGCCTGGGGTGGTGATTCTTTAAGGGGAGTGTTCCTCAGACCCCAGTGGACTCTACACTCAAGATCTCTCCATTGTGAAGCATGGGGGGAAATGTAGCCTTGACAGATAGTAAACCCTAATTAGCAAACATTTTTGCACTAGTTTGGGTTAGTGGTTTTGTTATATATGCTTCTTGCTATTGGAGAAAGTAACTATAAATATGAAAATGAGGAAAGCGTATCGCCGGAGCCTGTATCTTTTGGCATCTCTGCTGAAATCTTTTTTTTTTTTTTTTTAATCTCAGAATTCAGGAACATTTTGGATAAGTGGACATTTATCATAAAATAGATCAGAACCTTGGTAGCTGTGTCTTTTGAAAACTGTTATTTCTCACTTAGCATTATTCAAAGACCACATCTTAGGTATTTAATAGATTTTACTTCGAAGTTTCCAAAGAATGCTTTTAAATATTCTTTCCTACAAAAAGAAATTGTGGTTTTGAAAGCACTCATAGAATGGAGGAATTCTCTGTCAAAAGCAGCATAGTCCCCAGCCAAGCCTGAATTGTCTTGCTGTTTCCACTTTAAGCCTCTTAACTATGGGTCTGTTACTATAGACCAAGGGCAGACCCCAGAAAAGTAATTTCTCTTGCTTTGTGGAAACTTCTTTATCTGGCAGAAAATGGTAACTCATCAAACTGCGACAGAAAACAGCTTTTCAACACTCAGGCAATTTGATCAATATTATGCATCCATCAAATGAAGGCTCTGGAGCGATAAGCTCAAAAACAAAACAAAACAAAAAAAACAACAAAAACCTGCTAGGCAACTAGATATTGATTGATTCTGTGTGTGGCCTGATAGAAGGAGGCAAAAGGCAACAAGTGATGGCAGAGAGTGGGGACCTGGCCACCTGCCCTATTCTGCTGCACCGGGCAGGATGTGGCTGGAAAGCACTGCCGTAGGTTTTTCTGAAAATGCACCTCCTTCCTGTCACTGTCTGTCAGATCTGGTCCTGGCTGGGAAACGGCTCCTCCTAGACTTTCCTTTGGGTTTTCAGGAAGCCTCAGAAAAACAACTCACAATGAAACTTAATTACAT
Organism: Psammomys obesus; assembly: GCF_907164565.1. Classification (NCBI taxonomy): domain Eukaryota; kingdom Metazoa; phylum Chordata; class Mammalia; order Rodentia; family Muridae; genus Psammomys; species Psammomys obesus. The sequence goes on along the minus strand of NW_026591446.1, from coordinate 3,834 downwards.
TTCTTCTGATGGGTTGAGATCTGCTATGATTGGAATATTTTGAGGGCCCTGCTAGTGATTTATACCAAGAAGTAAGAATAGATATCCCGATAGAATGAAGAAGTGTGGGAAGGTCTTAATTTATCTTTGAGATTAAAGTCTTTCCAGAGGCTTTAGCAGCATTGATTCAGGTTAAACTAATAAATGTGCTAATTACAGTTGGATCATTTCAATTAAGCAGTCCAGTGGGCCTCTCATTAGTTGTGCCACCTGAGTGGTTAAGAATGATGAAGGATGTTGGTTAAGGATCCTCGAGCAATCCTCTGGCAAATGACTGGGTTCATTCACTTCCCTCCCCCACTTGATGTCCGAGGCCCTAATGAGAGATTTCCTGGACACACTGTTTTAAGAAAGTCAAGGGAATGAGTTGAACTTTATTATGATCCTTGTAGCATCCTGTCAAAATGATTTATTTAGGCCTCTCACCCTAGTAGACTGTAATTTTTTTTTGTAAACAGGAGCTTATTGTACAAATTAGTTCTAATTGGGGATGACTATACATAACAGATATTATCATAGCTAACTTAAAGCCATTACAATTTAATAAGTGAAGCTGTAGACTGCTGTGATAAAAAAAAAAAAGTAGATCTTAATTTAAGTTACATCCCAAAGCATACAAGAATGATTCAAAACACTGGCCTAACAAACAGTAGTGAAACAAGGGTTGCAATCTCTTAATTGCTAAAGAGCAAGCTTTCATGGGGAATATCTGATGCCAGGGGAGAGCAGACTTATGGATAAGCATCTTTTTTGTTGCCCCTCAGTTTGGGTGGTCTCACCAAGAGCTCTAAGGGAAAATAATTATGTGGGCAACTCCCTTTGACAAAGACTCAGCAGAGGCACAGAAGACATTTACTTAGCAGTTGTGAGTTGCCTGTCTCTGGGTGCATCTGAATTGCCAGGCCAGCATCCTTTCATTGAGTGGATTACGTGAGCTCTGAAGTTCTGTCCTTCCTTAATCCATTTTTCACAGAGTGACAAAGGTGACTGTCCAGATCGTCTGAGGATGCATCTCCAAAGTATAATGAGAACATTGCTGGCTTGTATGCTCAAGTTCATAAATCAATTTCCAGCTTCATTACTCAGAGTCTGCTCTTCATCCTGAAAAGAGAAAGAGCCATATAATCAAAAATTACATAACAAACTTATAGCTATAGCTGGATACCTGGAAATCTATCTTTCCTGTGAGAGAAATTGTGAAGAAACAGATTTAGGTAAACCATGAACAAGAACACAATTCACAACCTCTCCACCTGCTAGCGGTATCGTATATTACTCGAATTATCGAGAAGAGAACAGAACTTCTTTCTTCTTCTGGTTCCATGTATATTAGTTCACAAAGTGTCCAGAGTGTGTGATGTTACGAAATCGTCTAGGTGCTTTACATTGTTGATCGGGGAGGATTTTTTTTTTTTTTTAACATCAAAGCATTTTTACTTCTTTTTTTAAAATTGAAAATAGATCCTCTCTGTGTCTCTGTCTTTGATTTTTTGAGACAGGATTTTTCTGTGTAGCCTTGGCTGTCCTGGACTCACTTTGTAGACCAGGGTGGCCCTGAACTCACAGAGATTCTCCTTCCTTTGCCTCGTTGAGTGCTGGGATCACAGGCGTGCACCACCAATCTTTAGAAAGATTCTCCTCTTTCTAAACCAGCACTCGGTAAGAAGGAGCCCATGATCAACTCAAGTACTAAGATTGGGAATCACACTGGTGAGAAGCCGGATAAGTTTGAGTCTGGCATCTCTCAGGCACTGCTTGAGTTGTAGAAACTGAGATCTCAAGGCGCAGCTGAAGGAATTCAACATCACCGTGGCCAAGGAAATTAAAGTTGGTGGTGGTCCGGAAAGCTATTACAACTTCTGTATCAGTTCCTCAGCACAAATCTTTCCAGAAAATCAAAGTCCAGCCAGTTCATGAATTGGAGAAAAAAATTTAATGGGAAGCATGTGGTCGTTGCTCAGACGAGTTTAAAGCCGTATGAAAGATAAGCAAAAGCACTCTGAAGCTCTCCCCTGATAGCAGAGCACGACGCCATCCTTGAGGCCTTGGTCTTCCAGAGTGAGATTGTGGGTAAGAGGATCTGTGTGTCTCTGGATGGCAGCCGGCTCATAAAGATTCATTTAGACAAAGCGCAGCAGAACAACACGGAGCACACAGTGGAAGCTCATGGGCAACGATGTTGATTTTGAATTTTCAGGGTTTCACTTGTAAAGAGAATGACTGAATAAAGTGTCATTCACACTAAGTAAATAATACATAAATAAATAATAAATACACAAATAACATTCTTCTTTCATACACTACCTCTCCACTGCGGTTTCCCTTCCCTCCACTGCTCCCAGCTTCCTCCTCCTCCCTCATCTACCCTCTCCTTTGTCTCCCCTTCAGAAAAGAGCAGGCCTCCAAGAGACAACAAGCAAACATGCCAAAAACCCTAACATCGAAGTTGGACAGGACAACCCAACAGGAGGAAAAGTCCCGGGAACAGGCAAAAGTGTCTGAGATACACCCGCTCACGCTGTTAGCAGCCCCCACAAAATCACCAAGCTAACAGCCACAACATACACGCAGGCGGAGGACTTGGTGCAGACCCCTGCAGACCCTGTGCTTGGCGCCACAGTCTCTGTGAGCCCATGTATGCTCTGCTTGGTTGGTTCAGTGGGCCATGTTTTCCTGGTGTCCTCCATCCCCTTTTGACCCCTACAATCTTTCCTCCTTCTCTTCTGCAGGGTTCTCCAAGCTCTGAGGGGAGGGACCTGAGGGAGACCTCCGATTTAGACTCTACATAATGTCTGGCTGTGGGTTTCTGCCCTGTCTCCCATGTGCTGCTGGAGTAGCCTCTCTAAGGACTACTGGACAAGGCACCGGTCTACAAGCAGAGCAGAATATCCTTTCTAGTTTATCACTGTAAAAAAAAAAAAAAAAAATGCTTGAGGAAAGTAACTTAATGGAGGAAAGGTTAATTTGGGATTATGGTTTCAGATGTCTCAGTCTGTGGTTATGTCCCTCTACTGTTTTCTATCCTGTAACACTCCTGTAAAATAGGAGTGGAAAGCTATTAACTTCATGATGGCCAGGATATGTGGAGGGGGATGGGGAGAGGTAGGGCGTAGTAGTGTAGATGACCAGGGACAAGATACAGCCTTTTATGGGTATCTCTAGTGACCCAGTTCCTCCTAATACCCCATTCAGCCCCGAACTCATCAATGAAACTAGCATCCTCATGATCCAGTCCCCTCTCAAAGCAGTGCCACCAACTGAGGATCAGACATTTATATGAGCCTCGAGGGGAGACGCTCTGTTCTAGTTTGATTTTCTGTTGCTGTGATAAAACATTCGGACCAGAAGCAACTTAGAGATAAAGGATTTATTTGGCTTACACTTTCAGGTCACAATTCATCATGAAGTGAAGTCAGGGCAGGGACTTTGGAAGAATGCTGCTTTCGGGTTCATACTCTGGCTTGCTCTCAGGCTCATGCCTAAGAGCATTATACAGTCCAAGACTGCCTGCCAAGGGAATGGCCCCAGAGTCTACATCAATCAGCAATCAAGCCTGGAAGTGGTGGCACATGCTTCTAATCTCAGGCAGAGGTAGGTGAGTCTCTGAGTTCAAGGGCAGTCTGGTCTACAGAGTGAGTTCTGGGACAGATAGGGCTGTTACACAGAGAAACCTTGTCTTGAAAAACAAAAAAATTAACAGTCCAGATAGTGCCCCATAGACATATTATGGGCCAGTCTTTCTTTCTTTTTCCTTCCTTCCTTCCTTCCTTCCTTCCTTCCTTCCTTCCTTCCTTC
>NW_026591445.1:0-27711 GCF_907164565.1 Psammomys obesus | reverse complement strand
TTCCTTCCTTCCTTCCTTCCTTCCTTCCTTCCTTCCTTCCTTCCTTCCTTCCTTCCTTCCTCTTTTTCTCTCTTTCTTTCTTGTTTTGTTTTTCAAGACAGAGTTTCTCTGTGTAGTCTTGGCTGTCCTGGACTTGCTTTATAGACCAGACTGGCCTTAAACTCACAGAGATCTGCCTTCCTCTGCTTCCCAGAGTGCTGGGATTCCAGCTGAGCACCACCATGCCCAGCATAATCTATGCAAATTTTCAAGTGACAGTCCCTCTCCCAAGGCGACTCTAGGTTGTGCCAAGTTGACAATAAAATCTAGGGCACGCTTCATGTGCAAACCAAAACAATCTTCATTTCTAAGTCAGAGGTTTATTTTGAAAAGAGAAGGAAACTTTGCAGCTCGCCCTTGCTCCTGTCTAGCACCAATGTGGAGTCAGTAGGGTGAAGCACAAGGGAGTTGTGGAAAACGTAGATTAAAAGATTGGAGTTGTTGATTATAGGAGCTAGTGCAAGACAGAGCCTCACCTTCTAGTCAGCCAACTTTCTGTCCATCGACAGTAGGAATGGGACCCCAAAGCTTGTTGGACTTATTACTAAGTCTGAGATGACTTAATACATCTGGAACATTCTTGGAAGGGGTGTGTGTGTGTGTGTTTGTGTGTGTAGAACAGCAGTGATAATGCAAAGTATCTTCCAAATTTTAAGATTTTTTTCTCATCAGAGAGGGAAAATTTTCTTCAGAGACTGTGGATGATGTGAGTGGACTGGAGCGAGGACATATGTGTACATTTGTGTACCTGCGCCTGTGCCTGTGCCTACCTCAGTGCTGGAGTGGGAGTGGTGTGCACGTTCGAGGGATCGAGGACACATAAAAGGACAGAGAGTGAGTGACAACAGAGGAGGGACTTGTGGAGACTGGCGATTAGGTGATTCCCTGAGGCACAATGGCTTTCACAGTTCTCCTGCACCAGTAAGTTCACCTCTGTGAACGTACCTGCACAGATCCAAGTTATCTCCCATTCCGTAACTATTTGGATAATGTTCCTGGATATCGGTTCCACTGATGATACGGAATGGGAATAAATGGTTGACATACAGTTCCCCAAGGTCCCATTAAATAAATACTCCAGGAGACCATCATTTGGGACTGAACAGATGAGACTAAAAAGAACAATGGAGTCACTCATGCTAAAATTCTACATCAGCAAACTGAAACTAAGCTGCTTATCTAACCTTCCCAGAAGTCAGGAGAAATGAGAGAGAACAGCCAAATTCCCCATGGCCTGCTTTCCACTGGCATGGTGATGAAACCCCATTCTTCCTAATTCTTACACAAAAAGATATGACCCAAAGAACAACCATTCCATCATTGCCCTTGCTTCTGTCCCTGATTTACAAGAGCAGTAACTTTGAAATGACTAATACACTATGTTCTTTATTTATTTCTCCAATTTTCCCTCCCTAGAAGAGCTACAGTAGTGTGTGGAATGTTGTGTTATCCAGTAATGGGGGTGAAAAGTAAGACCAATTAAGATCTTGAAAGGGAATTGTTATAAACTGCACTTTGACGCTCCTTACAGGGAAAGTTCCATTAAGAGGAGGGCGCGATGGCAGTTCTTGACTTGACGACATCTGGAAGTAAATAAAACCCAAATGGGTGGGCACAATTGTGAGAGCTTTTGGCTTAACTAAGTCACTTGAAGTGGGAAGACCCACTTATCTTTTTTTTTTTTTTTTCGAGATAAGCTTTCTCTATGTAGCCCTGGCCATCCTGGAATTCACTTTGTAGACCAGGCTGGCTACGAACTTAGAGATTCGCCTGCCTCTGCTTCCCAGGTGCACCACCACTGCCTGGCACTATAATCCAGATCTTTGAGGAGGGGAGACACACTTTTAATCCAGATTTTTTGAGGTGGGAAGATCCACCTTTAATCTGGACCACACCTTCTGTGGCAGCCTATGTAACGAACATGGAAGAAGAAAGCTTGTTCCTTCTTTGCCTGCACTATCCCCCACCCCCCACTCTCTAGGAACTTTATTCCTTCACTGGCATTAGAGCCTTCTTCCAGATTCAGGCCTACACTGAAGAGCAGCTGAGACATTCAGCCTTCTGAACTGAACAACTACTGGATTCTTGGACTTTCCATTGGTAGATAGCCATTGTTGGACTAGCTGGACCACAGCCTGTAAGCATACATATATATATTCATTCATTCATATATATATTCATTCATTCTATAAGTTATGTTTCTCTTGAGAATCCTGAGTAATACAGAGGGCTTTCATAAGATGACAACCCATCTATAAATTTTGCACTTGCCTTTTTGTCTAAAGAACTGTTGCTTGTTTGGTCACAATGAACATTTCATAGTCAAAGCTTTAGCTTGTCAGCTGGAAAGGTTTTAAGCTAATGGCCTTTCCTCCTGATAGAGGAGAGATTTTCTCATGTCAATTAGAGCATGTAGCTGCATGTAGTGGGACATGCTTATAACCCCAATACTTTGGGGGCTAAAACAGATGGACCGTGAGTTCAAGTCCAGCAACCTATACAGTGAGTTGGAGGCCAGCCTGGGCTGTATGAAACTGTCTTTAAAAAATCAGCCAACCAAGAAATCAGCCAACCAGCTAACTGACCAATCAACCAAAATAACATGTATCATTCCTACCAAATAAGATCAAAACAAAAGGGATAACCTTTTGCAAAAGTTTATTCTTTTTCATGGACACCAGGTTGTCTTCATGTTGCCATCACGACACTGCATGTGTCTTCATGATGGTGGTATATTGTAGCGCCATGATGCTGAACTGTGACATCACAAGGTTCCGCCATTTCCTTACAACCTGCCACTGTTTTATCACATTCTGCGCCCTCACAGCGCTTACTGTGTTATCGCAAGGCTGCGCTGTGACATGGCGATGCTGCCGTGCGCCACCACGGTGCTTTATTTTGCCGTTGAAGCACTGCATTGTGATGTTACGGTGCTCCATTTTGCCACCACAATGTTGAATTGGGGCGTGAGCGCCGTATTGTGAGAGTACAGTTCAGTAATTTGCATGTGTGTGTGTGTGTGTGTGTGTATGTATGTATGTATGTATGTATGTTTGGATGCACACGTGTGCAGGTAACATACACATAAGTGTGGATGCTGGACGATATTATTTCTCAGGGGCTGTCATCATGTGTTTTGAGGTAGTTTCTCACGAGCCTGGATTTAAGCTCATCAAGTAGGCTAGGTTGGCTTGCCAGGGAGCTCTAGGCATCTGTATGTCTCTACTTTCCCAGCACTGCGATTTCAAGTATGTACCACTATGCTTGGCTCTTTACGTATGTTCTGGGAATTGAACTCAGGCCCTCATGCTTGTAAAGCACCTTACCCCCTTCAGCTTTGTCCTCAGCTGTGTCTGTGTGTGTAGCTGGAACTGAACCTGTGATGGTTAGTGTTAATTGTCAGCTTGATAGAATCTAGAGCCCTCTGGAGCTGGACCTCCGAGCATGACTTGGTGTTCCTCACTGATGTAGGGAGACCCATCTTAATTTGTAGGTGGGACCTTTTCCTGGGCTGAACAGTATTTACCTCTCTCTATTTTCTGACAGTAAATATGATGTAACCAGCTCTTTCGAGCTCATCCTGCCTTGACTTCCCCACTGGGATAGACTGTACTTTGAACTGTGAGCTAAAATAAACCGTATCTCCTTTAAGCTGCTTTGCCAGAGTACTCTATTAGAACAGGAGAGAACAGAGATGGTGCCTCATTCATGTTGGCAAGTGTTCTGCCACCGAGCTGTATTCTCAGCACCTGATAATCTTTCACTCACTCTGCTCTGAAAACCACCACAGTCTGACCTTCGCGGTGTGAGAACTTCAACGTAAAGATTCTGAGTGGAAATAACCTACTCCCTGAGGCTCATTCTTTCGGCCATAACAGAGGTCAGGTCACAGGATTGTCCTTCGAAGTAGTCATTGTGAGCACCTCTTGCTATGTCTTTGTGGCCAGCAGGAGTGACGGCCTGTGTCCTCTGGACTGGATGGTTAATATGACAGCAGAGGAGAGAGCAGCTGCTCAGAAGACCCTGTGCTGAGCTTGTTACCTGCTTGCAAGACTGTTGCCTTTGTGAAGAAGAATGTGGGGCCTGAGATGGCTCCATAGGTTTATTCCTGCCACCCTAGCCTGAGGATCTCACCTGAGTTTGATCCCAGGCCCCACATGGAGGACAGAGGACTGACTTCTGTCCTGCAGGTTGTCCTCCGACCTCCACACAGGCGCCATGGCTCTTGTACATCACATATACAGACACAATTAAAAAGCACAATGTTAAAAATGCCTCTGTGTATTCGTCTGTTTTAGGAGATGATTTATTTATTTATTTATATTTATTTATTCATTTATTTATCCTAGGACAGCTCTGGCTGTCCTAGAGCTCGCTCTGTAGACCAGGCTGGCCTCAGACTCATAGAGGTCCACCTGCCTCTGCTTCCCCAGTGCTGGGACTGAAGACATGTGTTACCCCACCCGGCTTGTTTATTCTGTCTCTAATTAATGTTTTTTAACCTTAGCATACGGAATTCTAGGTTTCATTAGGACATAGTTTGGTTCGGCATAATTTGTTTTTGTTGGTCCTCCTCCCACCATTCTCTTCCATATCTAGATTTCCCCTTTGCACTTCCTCAGCTGCCCACTCGCCTCTGTTCTGTTCTCATGTCACGTGTATTCTATTAGCGCTTCCCCACTTCTTCAACCTCTTTTCCTTTGTTGTGGTCCTCTTTCTCATTATGACCTATTCCTGCATGAATCCATGTGCGCTATTTGCATACCTGGTGCCTTAGGGAGTTGGAAAAGGCATTAGATTCCCTGAGACTGGAGTTACGGATGGCTGTGAACGACCACGTGGGTGCCGGGGACTAAACCTGGGCCCTCTGCAAGAGAAACAAATGCTCTTAACCACTATCACTTGGAGCTATCTTTCCAGCTCTAAATTTATTTTTAGTTTTGCCTGCATGTGTGTGGACAAAGTGTGTGTCTGGTACACTCAGGAGCCGGAAGAAGGTAATGGATCTCCTGAGACTGAAGTTACAGAGAGCTGCAGGCTGACCTGTGGTTTTTTTTTTTTTTTTTTTTTTTTTTTGGAAGACCAGCCAATGTCTTAACTATTGAGCCATCTCTTTTTGTCACAACCACTCTTAATATCTGCAGAAGCACTCATTTTTCTAAATAAATTTGAAATATTTCACTCTGTGCTTGTGATCAGTATTTAGTTCTTGAATTTAACGACAGCAAGCCATTGGCTATCTTTGGTTCTTTTTTCTCCACCGCACTAGTCTCTGGGGACACACTCCCTGAAGCGGATTCCAGGCTCAACGTTAGAGAGAGAGGCATCAATGGCTTCTTTCTATGTATTTATAACTCTTGTTTCATGGGAAAATGAACTCTGAGTTTTTTCAAAAACTTCTACACAAATGGAATCGTCTCGAGTTGCTGCTGTAAAATTTTGCTAATGACTCTTTGGTATTTGTTTGCGTTATGTAAATTTGTATTTCTGAGTGGAGACGTACTAACTTTCTTCTCGGTCTTCTTAGGACTCTTGTTTTGTGTTCTTGGCGTTGGAGAGCCATGCTATTTTGCCCGGAGGGCAGGATTCCTGCTCCCCTTCTGTTCTCAGGACGTTCTCAACCTGCAGAGAGCGTTAACAAGGGCATCTAGCTCCACTCTGCTGCTGGGGTGGAGCATGGGAGGGAGGCAGCGTCTGCACTGATGTCTTTCTCCAGAACACTCCAGTAGGCGGAAGGAGTAGGAAGCGTTGTCAAGGCTGAGAAGCGGAACACAGCTGCTTCAGAGAGCTCGCTGAGGAGTTGGGCTGCTGGCGGTCCTCTCTCAGGTGAAGCCACTGCTGAAATAGATTGTTAATGGAGTTCTCTGGAGGAGCAGAGATTGGATTTTCTCACTAGAGCCCACTGCCACCTCTCAGATACTTTCAAAAGCCAGCCACGCTGCCATCAAATGTGTCCGGAAAAAGGTTGAAAGGAGGACGGTACCAATATCTCCTTAATTCCTCCCCTATTTCTCCTTTCCTTCCCTCCTTCTCCCTCTTCCAGACCCGCCCCCACTTGAGAAAAAAAAAAATCTTATTTTAAAAGTGTTTTTTAAAACCTTTTTTTTTTTTTTTTTTCTGGAAGATAAATTTCATGTAGACCAGGCTGGCCTTGAAATCACCACCTAGCCAAGGATGATCATGACATTCTGATCCTCCTACTTCCTGAGTACTGAGATTACAGGGGTGTGTGTGTGTGTGTGTGTCACCTACCCAGTTCATGCTGGGAATCAAACCCAGAGCTTCTTGTGTACTGGGCAAGTCCTCTGCCAACTGAGCTACATCTTTTCCCCACAAAAGCTGTTTTCTTCTTTTTCTTTCTTTAAAGAACCAGAGCGTTCCCTTTAGAAGAAACACATGCAGAGGAGCTCACGTGGGCACACACGCACACTGATTAGAGGATATTTGTGTGTTAGAGTCCAGTGTTCAGGCTCAGCTCAGGCACAGTAATACCGGAAATGAGCACCCACTCTTAGACTAATACAGCATAGGCCCTAGAGAACGTGTGTGTGTGTGTGTGTGTGTGTGTGTGTGTGGCTTTGCCCACTGTCTTCAAAACCGAAGGCTTATCATTAACCAACCAAACAACCGCAAATACTAGAGAAGATGCTAGGGAAGAAGGAACCTTTTACACTGTGTGGGGGGTAATGTCAATGACTACAGCTATTCAGAAAATCAGTGTGGAGGTTCCTCAGAAAACTAAAAATAGAATGACCATTTGATCCAGCTATACCACTCCTGGGACTATACCCAAATGATTACTAAGCCCAGCATACCACAGGGATCCTGGCAAATTCATGTTTACTTTGGCTCTATCCACTACAGACAAGTTATGTGCCCGTCAGCAAATGAACAGATAGAGAAAATGTAGTATGCACACATACAATAGAGTTTAATTCAGTCATCAAGAGGAACAAAATGCCGTCATTTGTTGAAAAATGGATATAACTGGAGATCTTATTAAGCCAAATACACTAGATTCAGAAAGCAACTAACATTTTTTTTTCTCTTGTGGAATCTGGGTGATATGTACACACGCACACGCGCACACACACACACACACACACACACACACACACACACACATACACCATGAAAGTTGAAGGAGGAGTATTTAGGAAGAAGAATGGAATAAACAGGAAGGGGGAAGAAAGACAAGAGAGGGTAATGGAAATAAAATGGTGAAAGTACATGATGTTCTTAAACATGAATGTCATTCTTGAACCTATTTTTTTGTACAATAAATGTACACTAATAAAAGTTAAAATGGGTAGGGAGGTATCTCAGCAGTACAGTGCCTATTTAGTTCATTAAAGATGCCAGGTTCTATCCCCAGTATTACCATAGTGCTGTATATGTGTAATCCTAACACTTGGAAGTGGTAAGCAGGAGGGTCAGGAGTTCAAGATCAGCCTGGGTTACATGAGGCTCTGCCTCAAAAGTACCTCTGCCCTGCCTCCATGCCCTATTAAAATACTATGTGTTTTTTTTTTGTTTTGTTTTGTTTTTGTTTTTTTCCTTCTGTCCAAACAGTATCAGTCAGGAGCCCTTGTCTCTAAATGGGAGTGGTAACTGAGAACTTGGCTGGACAGAGAGCAGGGCCCCAGCCATACTCTATGACTGAAGAGAGACCTGGGTACCACGTCTAGTGGTTCAGACTCTCCTTTTACACCTGCTAAGGTGCCACAAATTGGAGTAGAAGCAAACATGTTCCCCTTCTTTGAAGTGGCCCAGATGTGGGTTTTATTGCTGCAGTTTGAATAAGAAATGTCAGCTGGGCATAGTGGCGCACACTTAATCTCAGCACTCAGGAGGCAGAGGCAGGCAGATTTCAGTGGGTTCGAGGCCAGCCTGGTCTTATCTTCAAAGCAAATTTCAGGACAGCTAGGGCTGTTATACCGAGAAATCCTGCCTCAAACAATAACAACAACAACAAGAGAGAGAGAGAGAGAGAGAGAGAGAGAGAGAGAGAGAGAGAGAGAGGGAAGGTCTTCCACACTTGAACACTTGCTCCTCAGATGGTGGCACTACTTGGAAAGGTTATGGACATTTTAGGAGCTAGATGAAGTCTGTTGCTGGGGGAGGTGTTTAAGTTTCATAGTCTGGCCTTCCTTCCTGTTCTCTCTTTAATTCCTGTGGGCAGGTGAAATATGGCCAGCCTGCTTCCTGCATGGCAGACAGCTCTCGTGGTTCTGCTGCCATGACAGACTGTATCCCCACTGGAACTGTGAGCCAAAACAAGCGCATTCTCCCTGAACTTTCTCTTTGTCAGGACATTTTAACACAGCAGCAGAAATGTGACTAGTCCAGCAGTTCACCAATGAAATGAGAGTGTACACAGGCATCACCAGGCACCGGAGGAAAAAGCCCCGTGAAAGGAACTGCAAGCATAATGAACTTTCACTTGAGAGTACAAAATTGATAGAATTCTTGGGGGAGTAATTTGAAAAGCTCCTCCCCTAACGGTCCTGTCTTGGCTTTTGAGGTTACTCCAGATAATATACTCACATGGGGTGCTAGGAACCACAAATAAGAGAGATCATGTGGTGTCTGTCTTTCTGGATCTGGGTTACCTTGATACATTGGTGACATTTCTAGTTCCATCCATTTAACTGCAAATTTCTTGATTTCATTTTTATTTATGATGAATAATATTTCACAGGGTCTATGTATCATGTTTTCTTTGCCCCTTCATCAGTTGAGGAGATTTAGGTTGTTTCCACTTCCTGGCTATTGTAAACAGAGCAACAATGAACATGGTTGAGCAATCTGTGGGGTAGGATGCTCAGTCTTCCCAACATACTTCACAGAAATAGAAAAAAAGCCACCCCAAAATTCTGTGGACCCAAAAAGACCCTGAGTAGTCAAAGTAATATTTAGGATTAGCATACTAGATTATATATCTGGATTAGCATACCAGATTTTAAGATGTATTATAAACCTATAGTAATAAAAAACAGCATGGTATTGGTAAAAAACCAGAACTTGCAAAACAATGGAACAAAACAGAAGAACCAAACAGGAATGCATGCAACTTCAAACACCCAATATTTGGCAAAGATGTAAAAAAAAAAATACACACTGGAGAAAATAGAGTCTTTAACAAAAGGTGCTGTGATAGCTGGATATACACATGCAGAAGAATGAAATTAGACCCATTATCTATAACACAGCCCAAAAATCAACTGCAAGTGGACCAAAGACCAGTGTGAAACTTGAAACACTGAAGCTGCTAGACGATAACACAGGCAGTACCCTACAAAATACAGGTACAGGAAAGAACTTTCTGAAGAGGGACTCCATGCACTCAGGAGTTAAGGCTAACAGTTGATAAACTGGATCCCATCAAACCAAAACGTTTCTGTGCAACAAAAGAAACAAATGAAGAGGAAGCCCAAAGTATGGGGAATCCTCATATCCTATGAGGATTAATATCTAGAATATAAAAACAATTTAAAGCAGAGTCAAGAAAATGAAAGCCTAATTTAAAGAATGGGCTACAGAACTCTGAACAGAGTTCTCAAAAGGAGACATAAAAATGGCTAAGAAATATCTCCAAAAGTCTTCAACATGCTTAGCTATTAAGGAAATGGCAAATGAAACTACTTTGGAATTTCATCTCACCCCGCTCAAAATGTCTAAGGTACGGTAGAAACTGAAAGCAAATGCTGGCAAGGATGTGGGGAGATGGAAACCCTCATTCACTGTTGGTGGGGCTGCGAACTGCTACAGTCACTGTGGAAATCGGTGTGGTGGATTCTGAAATCGCTAAGGGTAGATGTGTCATACGACCTAGCTACGCCAAGGGAAGAGCTAGAGTAATGTACGTGCCCAGTGCTTGGTAGGGAGATAGTTGCAGGGAGATAGTTGCGAGACTGGGGTTCGGCTGGGCTGCTCCAACTAAAATGTAAACGAAGACAAAGAAAAGGAAAATCGGTACGTGCCAACCAATCACAAAGCAACAGGGGGCAGCACAGACACTGCCCTTACCCCTGCCTCCATAGTTCTGCCTTCTTCCTCAATCGAGCTCTCTTCTTAGGCAGCTTCTTTGCTACCGGGCACCCACCTCGGTGGCTCACAGTATTTGCTGAAGTTCCTTCCTGGGCAACGAGAAAGGTCTGACCAGGGCAGACTGGGTGAGGTTGCATCCCTCAGATTAAGCGCTGACCGTACTCCAGGGAACGCCTGCCTCTATTCTGCTCTCCGACAGGCAGAAGCTCAGGTTTGGGGTTAAGCATTACTCCTGCAACGGTTAGGCTTGTCTGTCAATTTGATCGGATCTGAGCTCAGTTAAGAGACACACCTGTGGAAGAGTATTTCTAGGAGGGATTAGTGGTCGAGGGTGGGGAAGAAGATCTTCTCCCAGAGTGGTGGGGCGGACCTCTCAGGCAGCAGCCCAAGTAGAAAGAGATTTGAGGGGAAAAGCTACAGCTTCTGTCTGCCCACTTTCGCTCTTTCCAGGCGAGTGCATCTACCCTGTCGCCACGGCTGCTGCCATCTGAACTCAGTTTCTCTGGCTTTCCAATGTCAACTGAAGACCATTGGCTCGCCAAGAACACTCGAGTCGTTAAGTGTCCTGCTGGGACTGCTGGCACATCCAGCCTTGTGGACCGAACGGCTACCTCCTTCTCTGCCTCTCCAGCACACAGGCGGTCCCGTTGGACTGCCCAGATTGTATTGTGTAAGATAATGTAATAAATCCCCTTGGTAATATAGATTCATTCTATACATTCCGGGGAGCCCTGACTAATTCATTCCCACTCCCCCAACAGAAAGAACATTGGGTGTGTAGCTGGGTCTGTGGGCTCTCTGTCTGGCATCCAGAATCCTGAACAAGCTAGAACAGATCAGATAGTGTGGGGAGAGATGGCTCTCCAGTCCTCATCCCAAGACACCTATTGCTGTGCAGCAGGGAAATGCAGCGAAACAATATTTATTACACACCGACTGTGAGCAAAGCTCTCTGCCAGGCAACACTGTAGTGCAAAGACAAATGACTATGCCCGAGCCCCAGAAATGAAAAATCAACCAGAGAAGACAGATGGAATGAGGAGACGGGACAGCCAGAGCAAAACCCACAGGGTGAATGAAGCACAGGTAGGAGCTAAGAGACTGAAGAGAGCATCTCACCCTGCTGTAGATGTTGAAAAGCAAGCTCTTACCTAGACTCCTCAGCAGTCATCTGTGCAATTTTAATATTATTATCATCCCTCCTTTTCAGGATGAGGAAACTAAGACTGTGAATGAAGTCAAGAAGGATGCCCAGAGTCACATACCTGGTAGTAGTGACATCATCATAGAAACGGAGGAACTGATGTCCCAGAAGGGGATTTGTATGGGATCACGGTCAAAGTCACAGTGGGTGACTTGGGAGGTGAGACTATTTTCTTGATTTGTTTATTTATGACAAGGATTCCACAATTTCTGCTGGTCAGAAATTCTTTGAGACGAAGTCTTTGGCTCTTTGTCAGTCAGAGAGCAGAATCATTTGACTCACCTGTACTATGAATGGCCCTGCAGAGAGCTTACGTTTCAAACTGGCCATTAAACCTGCCTGTGACCTTGTCAACTTTGGCTACAAAGTCATCTGGATGGATGCATGGACTTTGGTACCAATGAATGATGTGGTTGGTTTTGGAGCATTTTCGTAGTACAAACTGACTGGTGTTGTTCTGCATGTTGAGGATGCATCTGCTTTCACAAGTCCAGAAAGATCACAGAAAGAGGAGAATGATTTTACATATGTTTATGTATGAGTATGTATACATGTATATACATATATATATGTCTTTCTATTTTTAAATTATGCATATATGTGTATCTGTATTGAGTATGTGTACTTGAACTCAGTGTCCATGTACATCAGCGGCATTGGATTTTCTGGAGCTGGAATTACAGGCAGTTGTAAACTGCCAAGCTTGGATATGGGAATTGAACTGGGGTACTCTATAAGAGCAACAAATGCTCTTAGCTTCTGAATCATCTCTCCAACCCCCAAAATGATTTTAACAGGCAAGAAAGAGAGCAGGGCCTCCCAAACTGAGGAAGCAGTAACAGCCTGGGCAGAATCCTGGTATGGCCTCAGGATGCCGTCTTGGCGAACATTGGCAGAGCTAATGGTGAGCACCTGTCCTGTTTACAAATGTTCCTCAGCAGGTGGCCAAGCCCTGGGCTCTGGCCCAGGCTCCCTCCTGTTGCTTTTACATGTAGGTGGATGGATTTTAAGATGTGTGATGCAGTGGGTAAGGGGGTTGGTCATAAGGTTTGCAGGCCTTGAAGTGCAATTGCAATGAGTATTGACTGAGAGTCTCACCCCTAGGGAGGTCGGAGAATCCTTGAAAGGTAGCCCACTGAAAGGCATGCGTGTGAAGGTGTCAGAGAGGCCAGAGTCTGACAGAGCTCGCTGGGAAAGACGGCAGGGCAGTGGGATCAAGGGCAATGTTCACGCTACCGAGAGAGGTGCGTGAACACGTGGGCGAGTACAGGCGAAGAAGCTGAGGAAGACTCCACAGTTTATAATCGGGGGACAGTGAAGATGGGATGCCCAGGCACCCAGGGACGAGTTTGGGCATGTATACATACACAAGCACAAATGTACACGCGTACACACACGCGTCTCTGCCCTGGTCTGACACTATTCAGACAAGGAGGAGGAGGAAGAGAGAGAGATGGGGGAAGGAGAAGACGGAGATAGATGGCGTGGAGCAGTGCTAACTTTAGCACGAACACTGAAGATGAGCCGTATCTTAAATTCTGGGAGTTTGACAAAAACTATATAGCAGCAAAACAAAACGAAACAAGACCAAACCCAACCAACCAAACAACCAAACAACAACAAAAACAAAAAATCAGATACCAGGGCTGCTAACCCTGAATATTTGAACTCTAGTGAAAAGCCTTTCACCTGTCCGTCCAGCCTCCTGGCACCGTCTTTTCCCTGCCTGCAGTTTGCCACTGCCACACGGATAGTGATAGTGGTGTGGGAAGGCTCTGGGCCTTCCTCAGAAGTTCTCCTCTGGGAGCCCCGGGGGATACGCAGATCAATGACTTTTCTTCCTTGTTTGCTGGAGTTCACTGCAGCCTGACTCACCTGCTGAGATGAGGTTCCTTCCTCCAACCCTGGCTCTGTTTGTGCGGTCTCTGAGTGCCTTGGCCACTCTTTGCCAGGGCCTGCTCCCCAGGGCCTGAGCCCTACTGCCAGTTATCATATAGCAAGATTGGGCAGAGCTTTCTGGCTTTGGCCCAGCTCTGCTCTGGTGGTAGGACCCCCTGCCACTGCTTATTAGTCTTTTTCCAGAGCTCACTTTGCACCCTGCTGCTCCCGGTGGCCTCTCTTGTGACTTCAGTGAGTGAAAGCACCGGCAGGCCCTGCTTGACAATGCGGGTTGAGACATCTTCTCCGTCTTTGTAAATCACAGCAGCTGTGGCAGAAGAGTCCCTGCAGTGAGTGATCGGTAGCCAGTGCAGTCAGTGACAAGGCTATCCCACGCCCAGTGGTAGAAAGAGCCCTGGTGCAGGAAGTGTCAAGGACCTCAAGATGGGAAGAGTGCAGCGTTAAATTGAGCTCAGAGCCCCTGAAGAGGTGGGTGTCCCTGAAGCTGCCTTGGCTTTGTTGGGCTGGTCCTTGCTGAATGAGAGAAGACACAAAAACTGCAGGCTGCAGCTTTGAGCTGGGTGCATGGGTCTGGGCAGAGGACAGATGTCTTGGGTCATTCCTGGACAGTAAGAAGTGGTTCGGTTACTTTGAGACGACATTGTGGTGATTTTTAAAAAATCTTTCATTTATATTTTAAACCATGTGTATGTGTCTATGTGTGGATCGGGTTGGTACACATAAGCACAGTGTCTTTGGAGGACTGAAGATGGCGTCAGATCTCCTAGAGATGGAGTTGTAGTCAGGGTGCCAGGAACCGAACAGGGTCCTCCGCAAGGACAGCACCTGCTCGTAACCCCAGAGTTAATCTCTCCAGGCTCCAGTGCGGTGGTATTTCTTCATAGGCACACGCTGTGTATGTTACTATACATTCTGAGTGACTCTACGGATCTTTTTACAGTGAAGACACGGCCCTTAGTGAATGGTCCTCTTGCTGCTATGAGGCCCTGCACTGAGAGCCTCTTCAGGTCTTGGCACCATGAAAGCCTCAGCAGATGGGTTTAACTGGAGTGACAGGTGTACTTCCGCTACAGAAGGGGCTAGGGAATGGCTGACTTTGTTCTTGAATAACATAAGACAGAAATGGCTAGATGGGCAGCAGTGGACCTTGCGAAGTTGATCGTGTTATTTTTTCTATAGACTATCTCCTTACCTTCTCTGGTCCCACTGGCCAGAGAGGCCCGAAGAAAGACACCCAAGCCCCTGCTATAGGCACTACTATGATGGACGGGGGCACATGATGACCTGAGTGGTCTGTGCTGCTCCCTGAGGCCATGGAGACACTTGGACCCATGCTGCAGCCAAGGGCCATGTCTGGCTGTGTCCGTTGCAGCCGGGGTCTGTGTTGCTGTCTCAGGCCCATGTTACCATCAAAGGCCATGCGGAGTGTCCCTGGTCTGGACTGATGCCTAAGGCACTGTGCTGAGATGGCCACATCCCTTGACGGCCACTACACTCAGAAGAGCTGGCCCTGCTCCTCACCTGGGCAGTACAGTAGAGTTGACCCTGACGGTGGAAGAACAGGTGAGCCAGCCTAAGGTCATGAGGGGAGGAGAGCTGGCCCTGCCCCTAGTCTGCTGTGGGGTGGCTTGGGCGAGGGAGAAATGCCATTTCTACCCTCATGCCGTCCCACCCTCATCCCTGTCCACCTGAAGGAGATGGGGGAGCTGGCTCTCCACCTTACCTGTTGCAGCACTCAGGAGAGCAGGCAGTGCTGGAGAGCTCACCCTGGTGGTGCAGGCGTGGGAGAACCGGCAGGCTGACCCACTCAGCTACCTCAGGCCCAGACCCGGGACTTCCAGTTGGCTTGCACCAACATCTGTCCCACTGTGAGCTGCTGGAGCATGTGAAAGGACCAGTCCTGCAGATCCAAAGCTGCAGGAGCTTCATGACACAGGGCAGTAACAGGATATCCTAGAGGAGTTCTGTGAGGATCCAATAGCAGAAGCTAGAGTGACTCATTGCAAATAACATTTGCAAGTAAAGATATGTGGACAAAAGGGTACCCTGTGTGACACGCTATGACACAACAGCTTCCACAACAAGTTTTTTTTGTTTTTAAATTCTATTTTATTTTCTTTTGGTGGTAAGGTTGCAAGGGTGAAAGGTGGATACAAAGGAATGGGAAGATGAGTAGGATTGGTGTGCATAATGTAAAATTCACAAAGAATCAATAACAAGAAAAGAAAAAAGTACAACATACTGTTAAAAATATCTCTTTCTCTTTTTCACATGAGATGCAAAGACCTCTCTAAGAGACAGGCCTTAAACAGATAGCAAACCTGACAGCACCCTGGCCTTGGACTTTCAGCAACTGCCTATCTTTAGGACACTTGTTTGTCACATTCTCACATGGCTGACCTCACCCCTTTTTTTCCTACTGTGGTGGTTTGAATAAGAATGTCCCTTTCCCCGTATAAGCTCATTATTCTGGTGTTGAATGCTTCATCACTAGATAGTGGAACTGGAACTGTTTGAAAGAATTAGAAGAGTTAGGAGGTGTGGTCTTGTTGGAGTAGGCGTGGCCTTGTTGGAGGAGGTTTGTTATTGGGGGTGGGCTTTGCGGTTTCATAAGCTTATGTCAGGCCCATTCTCTCTCTTCCTGCTGCCTGAGGATCAGAATGTAGCTTCAGCTACTGCTCCAGTTTCTTACTGCCATGCTCCCCATCATGATGATAATGGATTAAACCTCTGAACCAATGAAATGCTTTCTTTTGGAAGATTTGCCTTGGTCATGGTATCTCATCACAGCAATAGCACAGTGACTAAGACAGAGGTTGGTGCCAGGGCACCACATAAGGAGATACGGCTGTAGGTGAAGCTGATGATGGGTGCATTTGTGATAGCGATTCTTGTTTGTCAACCTGATTACATCTGGAATTAACTAAAACTCAAGCGGCTGGTTATACCTGTGAAGGATTTCTTTTCCTTACTTAAATCATTTGAAATAGGAAGACCTACTTTTAATCTAGATCTTTTGAAGTAGGAAGATCCACCTTTAATCAGAGCCTCATCTCTGGTGTTAGCCTATATAACGGACATGAAAGAAGGCCATGGCATGCTGGTTCTTGCTTTTACTGGCAAGTCCATGATTTCATTGGCATTAGAATCTACTTCTTTAGGATTCTGGTGTATACTGAAGACCATCTGAGACATCCAACCTAATGGACCGAACAACTACTGGATTCCTGAACCTTCTGTTTGTGGACAGCCATTGATGGACTAGCTGGACAGAGTGTATAAGCCATTCTAATAAACTCATATATATATAAATATATATGTATATACATATTCATTTATATATACATATATATGCATCTTGTAAGCTCATATAGTCATTTTATAAGCTCTGTTCATCTAGAAAACCATAACTAATAGGCCCAGAAAGGGGACTTTTCAGAGTAAATAACATTCCCTGACATCAGCCCTTTGAGCCTTCTGAGATTGCTGTATGTCTCTTGTGGTATTACATAACACGTTTTATATTCTCTATTCTCTTTAACAGAAGCGTCACTAAAAGGGGTGATGTATTTGTTCTTTTGCTAGACACAGAGCCTGGAGCAGTACCTACAGGAAAGGTATCTGTGAATATATGTCAGCTGCTAAGTAAAGAGATGGACAATGAGAGCAAAGTAAAGAATCAGTGTAGGCATGAGGTTATTGTGTAATTCAAATGCTAGTTTCTGTCCCCACCCCATTCTGAGAATCTCCCATCTCAATATTGTATAAACTCTGCTCCCCAATTGCCCCTTGATATGTCAATAAGGCAGCTTACAGATAATCACTGAGCAGGGGAAAGAATAGGACTGGACTTCCTGCAGCCATGGGAGGGGTCCAGGTGACATCAGGAGAAGGACCTGGAGCAGGAGAGCTACAAAGTACAAATATCTCTGGGATGCACACTGGGAGGAAACCAGATTATTTTAGAGGATTAACAATAGAGTAATAACTGCTGTGTTCTTCTGCTGTGAACCTTATTATTAAACAAATATAAGAGTCTCAATTATTTGCATGATAGTTGGGTTAAGAGAGAAACTGAGAAACAAACACGGTTTTGTAAAGATAACATTAATAAATCAGGGGTAGCCATGATTTTAAAGTTGAGGGTATGTGGGCTGAAGGACATCAAGACTTTTTGACATCTGGTGTTAAAATTTTCCTACAGCCATTCCTGGGAATATTTTTTTTACCCTCATCTGGCAAATAAAATGTTTGTCTTGATATATGTCTTGGTTAGGGAAAGAGTGAGCTAGAAAGATGTGTCTTTGAATAAGAGTTTCAGAGAGCGAATGGGAGGCATGTAAGAAGGATCTAGAAGGCTGCTAGAGAAGGAGGGACACAGAACCATGATACAAGATGGGAGTCTGAGTAGAAGAAACCAATAACAGCAGAAAGAGATTGAGAGTGCTAAAGAGTAGGCATGGTTCATGGCCAAGGTTAGGCTGTCTGCTAAAAAGATGGCAGTACAAAATCCCGTACCAGCCCCAGATCCCTGGCAAAATCTGCACTGTCCAGTTATCCTGTGTAAATATGGTTGCTACTTTGTTCTCTATGCTTTTATAGGCAGAGTCCTGTACATGCTACTTCTGGGTCAGTGAATACAGAGAGGTAGGGTACACATTGATCTTCAGCATGAACTTGTCTTTCAGATTTTTCTCACGGAAGTTGTAAGAGGATTGCACTTACTGGAGGGAAAACACAGCCATTGACCGTAGTTACTTTTTAATGTGACTTCATCTGGGAGAGAGTTAAAGCCCTGCCTGTCTCTGAGGGGATGATTATTAAGTTTTCTGACCTCAGGGTAGGATCTATTGAAGGGCTCTAGAGAGAGAGAAAGGGCTGGCGTTTTGTGGTGGCTTTCCTGTCAGGACAAGCCAGTTGGAGATGAGAAGCAAGTGCGAAGGCAGCCACTTAGTTCAAAGGAATTAAAATGAGAAATGGATTTTCAGCAGAGTATAATGAGGCTGCTGCAGAGGCTGCCTTAGGTCCGGGCTAACTTGATGTTCTAGGGAAAACACCAGGGCTCCAGGGTCACCTACAGAGGACAGTGCAGGAAGCCTCAGTTCAGTGCGGTTCCCAGCACTGGGGGAAATGAAGACATTACAAAAGATTGGGTCAGAGTTGGTTGTCTTTTGACTGTAGTTAACAAGAGGGGAGGGGAACATGAAACTTAATCTAGTGAATCTAGTAGGATGAATCTATGCCAAAGGACAGCTGGGGAGGACATGGCTAGGTGATGATAAATTAGCAAATTAGGATGATTTTGCACAGATTTTTGCATTAGTACAAGCTCCAAGAGCTTCCTGTGGATGTGTTGAACTGGGGCGGGGGAGCGATGATGGGATTGTATTCTTTTTTATTTTCTGTGTATGTACAGTTGAGCTTAAGTGTGTAAATGTACATGAAAGCCAGATGACAACCTCAGAATCCATTCTTGGGAATGCCTCCCCTACCTTCTTTAAGGCAGTCTCAGCCTGGAGCTCACTGTAAGACCTGGAGTCTCACTGTTCAGGATCATGCCCTTCCCAGGAACTCTCACAGACCACAGCTCGATGCAAAAGCAAGAGGTTTTATTGTTATTGCGACAGGATCGCCCCTCCAAAGATAGGAGATGACCCTGAACATGTAAAGCACAGGGTTTTTATACCTGAAAATCAGATCACTTTGCTCTATAGTTTACAGCTGGTTGTAGATAGTTTACGGCTGGTTGTTTCTCAGAACAGTTCACCCCGCCCTTCAGGAGCTCTCTGCACCTGGCTTCAATTGAAAGATTCACAGTTTTTTCTCATTCCCAGGTGGCCCCTCATTCCCCCCTTTTCTTTTTTTGCCTCAATTTTAACCCTAAAATTGTGGATCAACCTCAGGGAGAGGTTGATACTGTCTCTGGAGCACCAGGACCTAAACTGCATTTACACGTTCCCTGACGAAGACGAGTACTGGTCGGAGAGTTTATTGTTCCTGATGAGTTTCAGTTTTAGCGGGTTGCTGGAGGCTTGGACTTTCCAGGTGTCTGCAGGTTGATGAAGAGCAGGCTTAACGTGTGACTCATGGTTCTAAGCTGTGATGCCCTCGACTTTGATGGCAGTTGGTATAGTGGTGAGCAGGACGTAATAAGGACCCTTCCACCGGGGTTCCAGATTCTGGCCGCACAAACCAGATCACCAACCTGGAACTGATGGGCCTCCAAGGACCCGGGCACATATGCACTGCCAACCTTGCTCCAAATTTCTTTCTGAATAAGCTGCAGTCCTTTCAGCCTGGACAACAAGTCAGAGTTACCACTAGTTATGTCAACGGGGTCCCCAGGAAGAGTCAGGGGAGCAGGAACCCCATATAGTAGCTCGAAGGGAGTCAGGCCCACTAAGGAGGGAGTATTTCTGACTCTAAAAAGGGCCAAGGGAAAGAGCACCACCCAGTCACCACCAATCTCCATGGTTAATTTGGTGAGAGTCTCTTTTAGAGTTCTACTCATTCTTTCTACCTGTCCTGAACTTTGGGGTCTATAAGCACAGTGTAATTTCCAATCAAGCCCCAGAAATCTGGCCATCTCCTGACTTACCTGAGCAACGAAGGCCGGCCCATTGTCTGACCCAATTACCTTTGGAATATAGAACTGAGGAAAAATGTCTTCCAGAATCTTTTTGACTACAACCAGAGCAGTTTCTTTCTTTGTGGGAAAAGCTTCCACCCATCCTCCTGACAGGGTTCACACTCTCGAGTAACTCTCTCAGTCAGAGCGGTGAGGTTTAATATTTGGTACTGGGATTGGCGGGCAATTTCAGCCAATTTCTTTGCCCCCAAATGAGTCCACTTATGCATCTGAGTTATTAATTTCTCAGTGTCTTTCTGTGGTAGAATGACCTTACCTTTGGAGTCAATCCATGCCCCCACATCGGTGTCAAATATCCCCTGTTTTTGCCGTAATAGCTTTAAGTCACTTTGAGTAGTTTAGTCATTCTTCTCTGGGCAGCTCAGCGGTCAGTACCACTGGGACAGAGTTTCCTCTAGTGGCTGCTTTAGCCTCCTGATCAGCCATGTTATTCCCCTTTGCTGCCCTGAAAGTTCCCTTCTGATGTCCCGGGCAATGAATAATG
Organism: Psammomys obesus; assembly: GCF_907164565.1. Lineage (NCBI taxonomy): Eukaryota > Metazoa > Chordata > Mammalia > Rodentia > Muridae > Psammomys > Psammomys obesus. Next base: position 7,386 of record NW_026591445.1, on the reverse strand, counting down.
CTTACCTTGGCGGGCAGCAACAAGGCATTGAGCAAAGCCAGAATCTCAAGTCCTTTCGCCATCTCTGTTCCTCTGCTAGAACCTGTTTCCTGCAGAGCTGGGCCTTTTTTGGGAACGCTCTATAGTGGAGCTCATGCAGCTCTTCAACAGCTGGTGGCTTCATCAAATATGGTTCATGTAAGCTGGCCCGAGACCCCTGAGTCCAGGTCTTTCCACTCGAAAGCGAAAATGTCTTGGCTGGTAGGGCTAAGTTGAAGACAAAAGAATCCTTAAGGTCCAGGACTGTATACTAAACCCTGTCAGGGGGAGGGGAACTCGACAGGTTATATGGGTTGGGCATGGTAGGATGTAAGTCTGTGACCTGTTTGTTAACTTCACTCAAGTCCTGTACGGGTCGATAGTCGTTGCTCCCAGGCTTCTGAACTGGCAGCAATGGAGTATTCCAGGCGGATTGGCACCTTCTGAGAACCCCTAGGTCAAGGAGCCGCTGTATGTGAGGGCGGATCCCGTCATGGGCTTCCTTAGACATGGGATATTGCCGCACCGCGATCGGGGTAGCCTGAGGCTTCAGCTCTATCTGAACTGGGGGCTGTCTCTGCTTTTCCTAGGCCAGCTGTTTCAGCCCATGCCCTGGGATGTCTTTCTAGCCACCAGTCAATGTCTTTTTCTGGACTTACCACCTTTTCAAACAGGTGGTATCCATCTTCCAGTTGAATCGTCAGCACCTGAATGGGATCCCCTTTATTGTCTGTCACCTGTGGGCCATCTGGTCTAAAATGATATGGGCCCCTATCTTAGTTAGGATATCTCACCCTAACAGTGGGTACAGGCATGTGGGGACAACTAAGAATGAGTGGGATACCTGGCCCACTGCAAGGTCCACCGTTCTTCGGGTAGTCCATGAATACTGTTTACATCAGCGGCTCCTTGGACCCACAATTTTTTCTCTTTTTTAGCTCCTAAGTCTTGTAACAGAACAGAATGCTGGGCGCCAGTGTCCACCAAGAAGTAGACCGGCTTTTTCTTCCTTTTGGACAATCCTTGATCCGGTGTCCTTTCTCCTTACAATAGGCACACTGATTCTTAGACAGAGGGCCCCTCCAATTGCTAGGAGCTCTCTCCCTATCATTACGACTCTCCTGCACTACGGTGGCCAGGATCTTAGTCAACTTTCTGTCTTGCCTCTTATCCCTTTTTTTTTCTCTTGCTTCCTGCTCTTTCTGCTTTCTTTCCTCTTTCTCTTCTTCCATCTCCCTGCTGTAGAAAACCTTTTCTGCTACCTGCACTAAATCCTTTAACAACTTGTCCTCTAAACCCTCTATTTTCTGGAGTTTTCTACGAATATCTCTGGCTAACTGGTCTATAAAGGTTATAGTCACCATTGTCCTATGTTCATCTGAGGTAGGGTCATAGGGCGTAAACCAGCAGTAAGCCTCCATCAGCTGTTCAAGAAAGGCTGCAGAGGATTCATCCGGCCCCTGAAACATCTGTCTTACCTTTGTCAAATTGGTGGGCTTATCGAGCGGCCCCACGGAGATCCGCCATTAGAGTCTGGCAGTAGACCTTCAGGTGCTCCCTACCTCCAGGGGTGTTGTAATCCCAGTTGGGGCAGGTGAGGGGAAAGCCATCATCAATCTCATTAGGGAGGACGGAAGGCCTCCCGTCCATTCCCGGCACATCCTTTCTTGCTTCAAGGAGAACCTGTCCCCGTTCCTTGGTAGTCAGGAGGGCCTGCAAGAGTTGCTGGCAATCGTCCCAAGTGGGCTGGTGTGAGCATAGGACAGATTCAAACAAATCAGCTAGAGCTTGGGGATTTTCGGAAAAGGGGGGTGAACTTTCGGAATCTGGTGGCGACTGCAGTGGTGTGGAGGGACTGCTGGCGGCACTCTCGCTTTCAGAATCTGGCGGTGCCGAGGGACTGGTGGCACCCTGCTGCAGACCTGCTGGGGGATTAGTGGGGGAAAAGCTGGTGGATAAGGAGGTGGAAGGTCAAAAAGAAGTCACAGTCTGTCCCATAATAAAGTCGTCCGACAAAGAGAACACAACAGGCAATTCAGATAAGGACGCCCTTATGGATGGTACCACAGAATTCTGATTGAGAGGCTGCCTCATGGCAGCCATCTCTGATGAGAAACAGATGGGAGGAGAACCATCACAGACCTAGCCTCCCCATATGGAGAGGCTGCCTTCCAGCAGCCGACTCCTACAGATGGGAGGAAGACCTTTACAGACCTAGCCTCCCCAGATGGAGAGGCTGTCTCTCGGCAGCCGACTCCTACAGATGGGAGGAGGACCATCACAGACCTAGCCTCCCCAGATGGAATCTGGAGCATCCTCCAGTTCCCAGATACAGAGTGGTATACCAGAAATCAGACTAGTTCTAAGCTCGACCTCCGAGCCCAGTTTGATGAGGGTTGGGAGGGGGCACGCTGTTTCCTGGCCAACGCACCAAAAATGTAAGCCCTGGAGTCTCACTGCTCAGGATCGTGCCCTTCCCAGGAATTCTCACAGACCACAGCTCAATGCAAAAGCAAGAGGTTTTATTGCTATCTCGATAGGATCATCCCTATTGCAACCCTATTGGAGTTGACCCTGAACATGCAAAGCACAGGGTTTTTATACCTGAAAATCAGATCACTTTGCTCTATAGTTTACAGCTGGTTGTTTCTCAGAACAGTTCACCCCATCCTTCAAGAGCTCTCTGCACCTGGCTCAATTCAAAGAATCACAGTTGTTTTTTCTCATTCCCAGGTGGTCCCTCATCACCAATTAGGCTAGGCTAGCTGACTGGTGGGTCCCAGGAATCTGTCTTCCTCTATCTCACTAGGGTTGGGATTACAGATGTGTAACACCCAGCATTTTATACATGCATTCTGGCATTGAACTTGGGTCCTTCTGCTTGCAAGGCAAATGCTTATTGACCTATCTCCCCAGCCTTGATGGAATTATTCAGTGAGAATTTGAATTGGAATCTAAATCAGTGTAGGTAACGTTCTGACATACCTTTACTTTGTGTAGGCTTATAATAGATGGAGGTGGCCTGGTCCTGACTCTCCTGAAGACACCGTGTCCTCTGAAAATGGTGTTTGTGGTCCTAAATAGAAGGGCCAAGAAAGAGGGCATGTCCCTGTTGTTTCTACCATTGTCCCTGCTACCATTTCCTGTAGTCATGTAGGTAGGGATGACAAGGAAGGTAGGAGCCTGGTAACTGTAAACAGACTCTAGTGTCACCAAATACAGAGGGCCAGGACTGATGCTCCCATAATGAAATGCACAAAGCAGTTCTTCGCTGTGTTTTTAAAAGTTAGATTTTCAGGTCTTAACCACAGCTGTGAAGAATCTTCATTCTTGAATCTTTATTCAAGTTACGTCCAGAGATTTCACATGGTAAACATATTGAAGGAATTTAGTATGGACTCTTTCAGGGACCATTGTTGGCCTGAACCAATGCCCTGTTAGTTTTAATCTTTGTGTATAGTGTTTCATAACACTGTGTAAGTTACTTTTACATCACTGTGGCCTAATACCTGGAGAAAGCAACTCAAGTGAGGAGGGATTTATTTTGGATCACAGTCCGCAGACATAGCCCATCATGTGGATAAGACATTGAGGCAGGGACTCCATGCATGGGGCCAGAGCTTGCAACATGGTATGTTCTTCAGCTCTTAGCTGTAAGAAAGCACAGAGGTCCAACTGGATACAGAGGCCACCTACAACCATTAAACCCATTTCTCTCTCTCTTTCTTTTTCTTTCTTTCTTTCTTTTTTTTTTTTGTTGTTTCTTTGAGACCACCTCTGCATCTCTATGTCTTCCAGCAAGGCCTCATATCTGAAAGCTTCCACAACCTCTCAAAACAGCACCGTTAGATGGAGACCAAGCATCTGAATACATGAGCCTATAGGGGGCATTTCACATGCAAACCACAATCCTGTTCAGGGTGTATGGTGTATTTCCTAATGAGGACATGGAGAGCCTTAAGGAAGCTTCTTAGACATTTTATTTAGTATCTGGCAGCCCCAGGTCTCTGATGGTCAAGAAAATTCAATCTCTTCTTTTCTTTTAAACCTCAAAGATCATCCTAGATATGTCTTCGTCTTGTCTCTGCTCTTTAGTTTAATCCTCTCCAAAGGTTTGAACTCTCTAATTGGAAGACTATTTTTTTCTGGACACATGTGGCTAACCTCAGGTTAGTCAAGGAGGATGTGAGTTGAAAAATGCTAGAAAGAAGCCACATTGTAGGAAGACTTGAAGAGCGAGGAGGTGTTGGTCTGTTGAACCTTGAAGGTGGGGAAAAGCAAGTGGGCATCAACTGTTGAGACTAAGCACAAATTAATGTTAAATGTTAACAGTGGGTGGAAATGACTATAGTGTAATAACTCCAGGGTTAAAGAGACTTCCTAGTTAGGAAAAGTGTTGCAAGCATGAGGACCCAAGTTCCATCCCCAGCATTCACGTAAAAAAGCTGGATATGGTGGTGTGTATTTTGTAATTAATCCCAGCACTGGGAAGGTGGAGACAGGCAGACCCCTCGGGCTTCAGTGTCCATATGTCCATGAGATGACAGCTCCACGTTCACACACACATGCTAGTAATTATAGCAGCATGTACCAGGCTACATTCTACACTAAGCCCTTACATGTTCTTGGTTCAACACCAAAGTTTCCTGTGTTGCAGAAGAAAGGAAAACAAGATTCAGAGAGACTGGAGATACTCAGTTGAGGTCACCCCGATGATTAGTGGCAGAACTACGGTTGTCACTCAGATCTGTGGAATTCCAGACACTCCACTTTTGGACTAAGACTAGAGACAGTGTCCTTTCTGTGAAAGCCATTATTTTGTTTAGAAAATATGGTTGACCCATTCAAATCTATTTTATTACTTTGTTGATCAGTTCTGGGAGCTTCGGAAACCTTCTGATGAGACCACATGGGTGTGGCTCGCCTCATAACGCCACCAATGCTGAGGCTCACATTCTAGTGCTTTGCATCCTGGGAGTTTGAGCTCTTCTCTGAAGGGATCAGGTTCCCAAACCACGGAGGAAGGCAGAAACTACTCTACAGAGCTTGACAACACATTGGGCTCTGTAAACGTCACCTTATTAGCCAGAAAATATAAGATTTCTTTTATACAGAAAATAGAACAGGCTGGAGAGATGCCTCAGCAGTTAAGAGCATTGCCTGTTCTTCCAGAGGTCAATTCCCAGCACCCACATTGGTGGCTCACCGTCATCTGTAATGAGATCTGGTGCCCTCTTCTGGTGTGCATGAAAACAGAGCATTCATATACATAAAATAAATAAATCATAAAAAAAAAAACATTACTAGAGAAGCATTCATTTGTTGAGAAGTGGCTCCTCAGCGCTCTATGTTTGAAGGCCCTGGCTGCACTGTGGCGTTGATTCTATCTCTGCCTCGGATCTACTTTTGTAAAAGGTCATATGGTGCAGTGGAGTGATGCTTTTATTGCAGGATAAAGGGAGGAAAGAAGAACTTGAATGATTTAACATGTAAGTCTTATGGGCTTGAATATGGCTGGTGCAGCTTATCAGAACATAATTGGTGTTTTTTTTTATTTCTAAATTTTTCATTGACTTCATTTTAAGGATGAGTGGTTTTTATATGAATCTGAGACTTAGGAAGAAACCAAAGAGGCCAAATTTGAGTGCATTTTAAAATAAGATGTTTGGGATGGTGCAATAGCATCTTCTTGCAGCCCCAGCTACTCAAGGTCAGCCTGAACGATATATCGAGGCACTTCTTAAAAACAGTAAATATAAACGACTAAAACAACATAATGATAAACAATACGAAAAATCATCATATAGTAGAAGACTGTAAAACTCTGCAGGCACTCAGGAGTGCTGATCCAAATGGACCATCAGGCACTGCATATCCACCTCAAAGACTAAACTGTATACAAATCAATCAGTTTTACATCTGACTGTGATTAATGAAAATAGAATAATTTTCCAATTAATACTTTCTTGTTATTAGAATTTTTAAACTTGTCTTTTTGAGACAGGGTGTCATGTATATTGTCCTCTGGCTGTGCAGTAGAAGATAACCTTGAATTTTTGATCTTTCTGTTTCTACCTCCCGAGAGAGAGAGAGAGAATTACAGGCATGTGTCACCGCTCTCAGTTTGTTGGTACATGCTAGGTAAACACTACCACCTGAGCCACATCCCTAGCCCAGGGATTTTTTTGTTTGTTTGTTTGTTTTTCAAGACAGGGTTTCTTTGTGTATAGTCTTGGCTCTCCTGGACTCGCTGAGTAGACCAGGCTGACCTCAAACCCGCAGAGATTCGCCTGCCTCTGTGTACGGGAGAGCCGGATTACAGGCGTGTGCCACCACTCCTGGCTTTAGCCCAGGGATTCTTAAAGTTTTAGGAATATTCTTGGTTTGGTATCGTCTGGTTTCAAACCCAGCACAAATGGCCAAGGTGCCCATTCAACACATCAAAGTGGAACTGTCTGCCAGGTTCGACCTCATCTTTAGTTCCTACCTGTTACATGGGGATTTGCGCTCTAATTCCACTGTCCACACACCCAAGGCTGCCATGGGTCAGCCGGAGCATCAAGTAATTCCACCACAGAGAAGGTGAGGAGGATAACTGTGATTGGAAAGGTTGCCTGGAGGGGGTTGACTTTTGGGTCTGGCTGGTACTTGAAGCTGTGCCACTGATAACTTAAACCTGTGTGCCTTTTATTTCTTGAATCTGTGTTTGATTTGACAATACAAAAAAGCATTACCCCTCCCCCCCATAAATCAGACCAATTTAAGTTTTTGCTCAAGGTCCAGCAGTGATTCTTCCAATTCTTTCAATCTCTTCCACCTGGCATTGTCTGGATTGCTATTTGGGTTCATGCCAACTCCATCCCTTCCTGTCCTCATGCTCTTCCATTTATAGTTTGTTAACTTTTCAGAACCCCAAGCATGTCCCTGTCTCCAGACAAAAGCATTCTCCTCTAGGTATTCTCAAGGGCTCATCTCTTTTATCCTTTAGGCTCATGTATATTTCAGCATCACCTCACAGACTGCTCCCCTCCATCACCTCCCATAAAACAGGCCTGTTCTGTGTATGTGTGTGTGTGCCCGTGTGCCTCTGTGTGTGTGTGTTATGTGTGTGTGTGTGTGTGTGTGTGTGTACGTGCATTCACACATGCTTGCGAAGGACAACCTCAGGGACCATTTCTCAGGTGTCTACCTTGCTTTATTTAAAAGACAGTTAAGGCCTTTATTTATAGGAAATACACTTCAGAAAGGGTCCCTAGACAGAGCCTGTTGTCTAGTTTTAGGCAAGAAGGTTGAAAGATTTCTCTCTCTCTCTTTTTCTTTCTTCTTTCTTTCTTTCTTTCTTTCTTTCTTTCTTTCTTTCTTTCTTTC
>NW_026591444.1:0-3747 GCF_907164565.1 Psammomys obesus | reverse complement strand
AAAATAAGTGAGATCTGGATGTATCACAGGTTAAATCTCTAATAAGAGTTATGACCCCATAGATTTCACCCTCCCTCATTTCAGAGAAGATGCCTCTCTAGGAAACAACTTTTGACTCAACCAACAGTGTTCAATAACAACTAGGTAAACTCTGTTAGAAATGCCCTGTGGTGTCTGTTTCCACTGTCTTCTCACTTTATCTCCCAACTAAGACGAAAAAATGCCCAGCTACTTAATAGAGACACCTATGTAACACCTTTATGTTTGCTATGTAGTTATACCTGACTTCATACAGTGTGGAAACAGGCTCCCCATTGTCATATCTAGTCCAGAGAGCAGGAACCATACATCAGCCTGGGAAGAGCCACTCTTAGTAAAGAAGCAGGGTAGCACAACACGCACAAGTCTGTAAATGAAATCCTATAAGCTGAACTTGCATGGACTTGTCACCTACACAAAATCCATTACCACAAATGGTATAATTAGCTCTAGGATTTTAAATCCTTTTTATACAGTGTTAATGCTTGCAGACTGACCTGTACTCTTAATTTTGTCAAATCTTAACAAAGCAAGTTCACATATTATAATTTATATCTGTAAGGCTATTATGTTTAGTAATGTGGAGTGCTTCCTGAAAAATTAAAAGATGATATAAACGGGCATGGTGGCTCACACTTGTAATCCCCTCACTCAGAAGGCGGAGATGAAAAGAGAAATCTGAGAACAGCATGGGCTAGACAGAGTTCTAGGCTGCCTAGTCTGAACTGTTGTATCAGATCCTGCTGTCTTAAAAAAAAAAAAAAAAATCCAAAAAGTTGAAGGATAGGAAGTGAGAAGCAACATAGCAGTTATTTTACAATAGACCAAGTGCTGAAATCCAAATTTGTTTCCTTTTAAATACTACTTCAGTTAGTTTTATAAAAAGCATTGACCCATCACCAAGAACAGTGAAAGCGAGCCCAAATAAGAACAGCAGCTAACGTGTGAGTATTACTGGCACTACCATAAACCTTTATGGCACAGCCACACATCTATTTCTGAGGCCTCACTGTCTAGATTACTGAAGCACCTTCCCGAGCTCCACACTGTATGTAATGAATACTCACTGATGTTCCTGTAATCTGGCCTTTCCACAGATGGGGAGACAGAAAGCGTCTTATTAGTTGGACCCAGAGCTCCAGCCACAAATCTCTTGATTCCTTTGGGAAAACAGAAAAAAGTGTGAAATCATAAGTTGCTCAACCTTTTGGCATGAATCAACAGACTTCAGGGTCCAGTTTGGCAACACGCCTACAATCTCAGCACCTCAGAAGCAGGAGGACTGTGAGAGCGAGGCTGGCCTGGGCTACACAGTGAGACTCTTATCTCAAAATAAAATAAGGGCTGGGACTGTGACTGGCACAGTTCTTGCCTAGCACAAATTAGCACTTATCCTGGTTCAACCTCCCCAGGGAAGGAAAAAGAAGGGGGTTAGAGAGACCTTTCCTTGAAAAGAAGACTGTAAAACTCTACAACTCAGAAACCTAAAAAGTCCTAAAAGCCTAAGTTTTTTAGAATTCATTTGAAAAAAAACTTACATTGAATAAAAGGCTATTAAGTTTTTAAATCTGTTAGTTACTGAGGTGACTGACAGATTTTCCTAACATTTGTTCATGACTAGGAAATAAAAGGGATATATAAATAGTATTGCTATACAATTCAAAAGAACTCTCACACTTCAAGTCCAACCATTTCTGCATGCAATCTATTACAGCTGTGTGTTGGCACACTTTCTCCCTATTCTTAAGAAAAACTCACTGGGTGAGGTGGGGAGGCAGAGGCAGGCAGATATTTGTGAGTTCAAAGCCAGCCTGGTCTACAAAGTGAGTACAGGACAGCCAATGCTACACAGAGAAACCCTGTCTCAAAAACCAAAAAACCAAAACAAAACAAAAAAACCCTCAAGGTCTTGAATTTAACAAGATGCCTCACATGAGAACATAATGTGAACTGCTCTATAGTACTACCCTGCAGGCCTTTCACTCAAGTAAATATTAAATCATAATTAACAATTATAAAGCCTGAAATTCTTACAATGAAGCAGAATGAATATTACTCTAGTTTGCTCTTTAAAAACTTTTGCCTCTAGGCCAGAAGTGAACTTGTTTCTATAACAGCCTGGGAAGTTATGCTCATATGCATATCATAACAAAAGCCAGGAGTCCTATAAGTAACATAGTAACCTTGGCTGTGCTTTACAACTACACAGGAGACTACCAACCAGCTGATAGTATACCCTTAGATCGGCATGACAGCACACATCTGTGATTCTAGCACTTGGAAGGTAAAGGCAGGAGGATCAATAGTTCAAGGTCCTCCTCTGCAACACTGGGTAAGGCCCATCTTGAACTCTAAGACAGTCTCCAGAAAAAAAAATTATTTTCCAGCCTGTGAAAAGGTAACAGGCCCAAATGTTCTTTACCTTTCCCAATGCTGAATAATAGTGTTGATAGGTGTAGGAAAAATGTCCTTATCTTTACCTGTTTGCATTGGTTCAATAGTCTACCACTACATAACTGTTGGGGTAACAGGCTCTACAAGTCCATGAACTTAAATATTATCTCTCAGAAACAGATTTCCTTATAAATTGCTTTGGTCTTCATTACTATGCTGCCAGTAACTTCCCAACAATTCCTTCACATCTCTCCTAACTTCACAGGTCCAAATCTTTCAGGCTAAATGTAGTTCTTCTACTTCTTTCCCTGTCTCAGAGCCTCCCAACAGTCCAAGTGTTCTTATGGCAGCTAGCCAGGAGGTTAGTTATTTCAGGAACTGCTTTCCGAGTCCCAGCAAGACTGAATCTAATGCTACATCCTCTGTCAGCCAGGAAGAGGTCATCAGCAGTCTACATGAGAAAATGCTCAAAAGGAAGTCACTGCTTAAATAAGCCAAGCATGGGTAGCTTTAGGAGGATAAGATCAAATACTCTAGTAATAACTAAAATCAAGTAGTTGCAATAGCAATTTAATAACCCAATGATGTCCTTCAAAGGGGAAAAATTATTCCAGTTTAAATACACAGAACATCACAGGCCCATCTACCAAGTCAGGCTGTAAGGATCAGCAGGATAAAAGAATAGACCCTGAACTGGAGGCCCACAGGGACAGTGTCACTTCAGAGACACTGAATGGTTCACTATAATACTATGGAGAAGCATCCTGCTAACAAGTAAATTACCTGCTCTCAGGCCAAAGATCATATAAAAGAAAACTGTACATTACAGTTGAGAAGATCAAAGGACTTGTGTGTATGCAACAAAGAAAGGAGATTGTCCCTTACCTGTCTGCAGAGTTATCTCCTCAGCGGCTTTTCTGGCCACATCTGCAGAGCACTTGTTCATCCGGTAGGCCTAACATATCAACCACTGAAGTTAGTCTGTCCTGCTTTTCCTCCATCCAGTCAGGGATCTATAACTAGCTAATTCTTAGTTAAACTTATCAAGAATGAACTAATGAGATTTGAGCAAAAGCATACTCTGTAATGCTGATATCCGGACATCCAGCAAGTCAAATAAGCTGATAGACCCAAATATTCTACAAATTAGTAAAATATACTAACCCAGGAGTGGTAGCCTATAATCCCAGCACTGGGAAAACAGACTGAATTCAAAAAAATTGCCAAAGCTATATAATGAGATCCAATCTCTAAAGAGAGAGAAAAAGAGAGAGGGAGGGAGGGAAAGAAAGGAAGAGAAAAAGAGAGAGGGAG
>NW_026591443.1:0-16535 GCF_907164565.1 Psammomys obesus | reverse complement strand
AACTATTCTGCTGTGCCTGGAAAACCCTGTTTTGTTTTGTTTTTTTTTCGAGACAGGGTTTCTCTGTGTAGCCTTGGCTGCCCTGGACTCACTTTGTAGACCAGGCTGGCTTTGAACTCGGAGCGATCTGCCTCCTCTGACTCCCTGAGTGCAGGGATTAAAGGTGTGCACCACCATGGCCAGCTTGGAAAACCCTGCTTGATGCTACCCACAACCTCTAACAGTTGTGGGGTTTCTGTCCCACTTTCCCCTGAAAATCCCTGAGCCTTGGAACGGGCCATATTATGTCTCACTCAGGGCTAAATGGTGAGAAGTGGGCACAAAATCCCACCATAAGCAGTAAAACTACTGGCACCTGATAGCTGCTGGGATATAGGGAAACAGGGAGGAACAGAAGGAGAGGGAAATACAGTGTGTAACTTTACAAAACTAGTTGAGTGACACCAAATGGACCTGAAAGGTTGGGGAGAAAACTGAAATTGGGAAGAAAGGGACAGCAGAGTAGAAACAGCACTTATTGGAAGAGCTGGGACATGTGTAAATATGTTCAAAATATGTTCTATAAAATTCTCAAATAAAAAGTAATTGTAAAACAAAAAACAAAAAAAATTGTTGAATCAGACATAATAAGTAGTTCATGACTATAATCCCAGCACTCTGTAGCCTGTAGAAATTTGAGGCCAGCATATATTATGCTATAAAATTCTATCTTTAAATTTTTTTTTTCTTTTTGGCTCCATGATGCTCTATCAGAAATCAGCTTATAGCTGAATGGAGCAAATCTCTTTACTGCCCCATCAACAACGTATGTGGAAGGTTACTTCATCTCTCTGAGAGACCATGAGCCTGAAAGTAGTACTGCCAAACAGGGCAATGAGGGAGGACCCAGATGGAGATCCAGAAATCACTGCGGCAGGCCTTCCACCATGATGTGTCCAAGGCAGCCACTAGGCTTTCTGCATATTATCATCTTATTTGCTAAGGAGGAATAGAATCAGAGGTGAATCCAGAGGCAAATATCAGATAACGCAGGCATACACATTACTCTTTAAACACAAAGGGTGTGAAGTATCACTGCAGAAAAGGTTCTCAAACTGCCTTTGTTTTTCAAGCATTTTAAGAAACAGTCTCCCTGAATAGCCACAGGCAGGCTCTATGATCACACAACCTGAGACAACTGCCCACACCACCTTTCAGCTGACAAATCAGGTACAAGTGTCTCTGCCACAATTATCATAAAAATGAAGCCCAAAACCAGCACCAGCAATCAGAGCTGTCATTAAAAAAAAAAAAAAGGCCTTTGAGTTCTTTGCCAAAGCATTTTATGAAGATATTAGTATGAACAAGAGGAAGATTATGAATATGAACTGGGTAATTATACAAGTACTACAGGCCATTTGCTCACAAACTCAGGAAGCAATTACTTTCTATGGTTGCAGCTGATGACTGTTACCATCAGTAATGAGCCTTGTGCCCCTGATCTTTCACATAATCTGGAGGTTTGTCTACCAGGCAAACAGGGATAACAACCACCAAATGGTAAGGGTCCTTGGATAGAGAAGGAGTACTTCTCTTGTTTATACACAAGTTAACAAAATGTTCTTCAGGTTGGACATAGTGACACATACTTGTAATCCTAGCACTCAGAATGTAGAGACAGGAGAATTGCTAGTTTGAGGTGACCTTTGGCTATACAGTGATACCTGTCTTAACACACCACCATTTCAGAAAAAGAATAAAATAGCCAAACATGATGATACACGATTTTAATCCCAACACTCAGGAGGCAGAGGCAGGTGGATCTCTGTGAGTTTGAGGCTTGATCTACAGTGAGTTCCAGGATAGTCAGGGCTACACAGAGAAACCCTGACTCAAAAGAAGAGAGAGGAGGAGGAGGAAGGGAAGGGGGAGGCACATAGACACAGAAAATAAATACACAAATAGAGGCAAAGTTCCAAACAAATGGCAAATGTAAGATTCTAACATTAATGTTGAAAAGCAATTAAGATTTTCCAGGGAGATGTTGTTGCCATTACAAAGCACTAAGCTTTAAGTTTTAACCATGTGGAATTTTCAATAATTCATACCAATTGGCCATTAAAGTTGTTAGGCAATGGATACGGGTATGCTGTTACTGTGCAGAAAAGACAAGCCTACAGATTCTCCTTGTAAAGAAAAGATAGAATGAACAATCATTCATTTTTACTCTGAAATTAATCTTTCCACCCCATCCCTAGAAAAAGAGTTTGTTAGTAAAATTTACCTAAGTACCAAGAAAACTAGAACTCTTCTTTGACCTAATATGCTTCCTGGCATAAATATCACTCACACTTAGAATATGCATGTTAAATACATCCTATGAATGATTTTTTAAATCAAAACTACATCCTCATGACTTACCAGATAGTAACATATGTCCTTCAAAAACACTAGCAGGTGGAACTCTAGGCTTACAATTTTTCACAGCTTCAGCAATTTCCCTAAATGAAAAGAAAAAACACTATATTCATTAATTCAAAGTAACATCAATTTAATTAAGCCAATTTCCAGCTATGAAATTAAGTCTGAATCAATATTACATAATGATATGCCTACTTAAATGTACAGCAGCAGTTACACTGACAGCTTTCTCAGCAACAGGAAGCTCATCAGTGCTGATTGAGGTGCTTCTGCCATCACAGACTTAAGCCTGAAGCTATGTGGACCAATTGCAAACCTTTTCCTTTCTCCCAGCCCTCAGACAGTCTATACAAATCCACACACAAACATGGCCTTTCTACCTACTCAACAGTTAACAACCTCAAAAAGAAGTCTGTAGCTGAGAAATAATAGTAAAAGGGCGGGGGGGGGGGTTGCTGGCAGTGGGGAGAATAGGGTCCTGTGAGTTTGTTTGTTACAGCATGCACACGGCAGGGAAGGTACAGAGAAATAGAGCTTGAATACTTCAAAACAATTGTTTCTCTCCTCAAAGTTTGTTTCAGTTATCCACACTCTCTTCCACATTGTCAACTTTAGTGAATCATGTGTTTAGTAAATCATAAAAATCTAGCTTCCTGTTTATTTATGAGGACCTGTAGTCACTGCTCACTCTACTGCCCCAAACAAGTATATGAATGAGTAAGTAAAAGCAGGAGTTATACAATATAGATAGGTATATATACAAATTACACATTAAAATAACTTCTCTTTAAAAAGAGGAAGTGATCTAAAAAAATGAAGAGTTAGTCTATGATCCAAAGATAAGATACTTCAACTACTGATGAAACTATAAAACTGGGGATATAGGTATAGTGTGCTAGAGTAGACCTTGAGTATGTACAAAATCCTGGGTTCAATTAACAGAACCAAAAGAGACAAATACATCATAACTTTATAGTTATTAAGAGTCTATCATAGAAACCAGGTGTGCAAGCATACACCTTTAATCCCAGCACTCAGAAAGCAGAAGCAGGCAGATCTCTGTGAGTTCCAGGCCTGCCTGGTCTACATAGGAAGTTCCAGCCACAAATTCTATCAGAGAAGTCAACAAAAGCAGTGAGAAAAAGTATTTGGCAATTCAGTTGAAGAAACATATTGTGTGGGCACACACGAGAACAGTGAGGGCTGGCTGAAAGTACAATAACTCATCCTCTGCCTGAATTCCAATCTTTTTGAGAGCCACAAAGTATAAGGATAAATGTACCCATAGCTGCACAGTGGGTTTACTCCTCCTTCACAACTGCCCTTGGAAGCATGGGTAAAACAATGACTTCAGAGGACCAGAAAAGAGATTCCTCTTGACCTCAAGATGCTAGTCACCTGGCTGCTTTTTCTCTTCAGGAAAGAATCTAAGGGAGGCATGTGCTGCACCCAAGAAAACATGCCTGTCCTTCTGTTCAAATTATTACTTCCAGGTAGAGTCTTATGTACGGAAATTACAATGTTCCAGGGGGAGAAGTTGAGGGTCAGACAAAAGAGCAATGACAAAGCAGAAAATTGTGGCAGTGATGTGGCAGGCACATGACAGCGCACTCTATTTTTCTATACTACTTTTCATTTTTAGAATGTTTCTTAATATAAAGCTACTATTACTTATATTTTCACAAGAAGCAATATTATTGACACAGCGACATGGCTTAAACAAAGAAACAGTCTGTGATTGAGGTGTTGACAAAATGGTTCTTTTCTAAGGCCGCATTTCCTGCGGTTTTCAGGCTACTGATTTCTTGTGTCTACTTAACCTTCCCTTCACCCCTGCATTGTATCTTATACTTACATGACATGGACACTGATTATGTAGGATTATGGGTGGGTCCACTCATTCTTTATCTGACACCTTTTAAAGGTTCATCTCCAAATACAGTCACATTCCAAGTACTAAGGGTTAAGATTTTAACAGACAAGCTTGTGGGTAGAACAATTTAGTTTAGTTAGTAAGTACAGGAAATATTAAATTGGACAAAATGGCTCATACCTGCATTCTCAACATTCAGGAAGCTGAGGCAGGAGGTACCAAGAGTTTGAGGCTACACAATGTGTTTAGGCCAGTCTGGGCTACAGAATATAAGATTTTAAGCCAGATGGAGCTACACAGTGAGACCCTGCATTAAGGGAGGGGAAGGAAGGAAAAGGGAGAGGAGAGGAATAGAGGGGACAGAAGAGGAGAGGAGAGGAAAGGAGCAACAAGCAAACAAAGCTATCAAGATGGCTCAGATACCAGCACCCACAAACTGGGCAGTTTACAAATAGCTGTAAACACAAACACACACACACACACACACGAAAAATAAAAGGATCTAAGGGTATATGCTATAATCCCAAAAGTTGTGAGGTGGAGTCAGAAGCACTTCCACAGGTTCAAGGCCAGCCTGGGCTATATACAATGAGGACCAGGCCAGTCCTAGATACAGAGAAAGACCCTGCCTCAAAGGCACATAGAGGGAAGGAGTGTAGAGTAAATATGATCAAAATAATTATAGACATGTATGAAATTCCCCCACAAAATAATAAAAATATCATTACAAATAATAAAACTAAACCAGTTTTGAAGCAGGAAGAAGAGGTGACCATTACCTGATGTGATCAGGTGTTGAACCACAGCATCCACCAACTATGTTCACCAAGCCATCCACAGCAAAGTCCTGCATTTACGAAAAGTGAGTTCACCTGAACTCTAAAACTACCACAACATAAGAGCGTTTACTTCTACATTTCCTGAATAACTAAGCTTATACTAAAGAGAAATAAATAAACATATTTACTTTAGATACAAAAACTTCACATACTCTAGGTAAAAGATACAGATGAGAATAGTTGAGATACTATGAAAACTTTTACGCTGTCTGAAACACAGTACAAATTTTATTTGCCTATATGATGAAATTACTTATGCTTGTCAGAATGAAATGGACAATGGATTTCTAAATAACATACAAGTATCAGCTTTTCAATTTAATTTTAAATTTTTTAAATAAAAAAGGCCGGGCAGTGCTGGCACACGCCTTTAATCCCAGCACTCAGGAGGCAGAGGCAGGTGGATCTCTATGAATGTGAGGCCAGCTTAATCTATGAGGCATGTTCCAGGACAGCCATGACTACACAGAGAAACCCTACCTCAAAAAAAATCAATTAAAAAAAAAAAAAAATGAACGTCCTTTTTCATATTAGCCATGATTCAAGTGTTCCGTCAAATATAAGGTAAGAGCCATACTGATCAGCAGCATCTGGAGTAGCCAGAGCCCAAGGAATAAACAATAAGGTGAGTAAAAGAGCTAAGAAAGAAAAGCAAGACTATCTATTTCAGGTATCTGAAATTATTATCTCAGTACTGAAGAGACTGAGGCAGGAGAATCTTGAGCTCAAAGACAGACTGTAGAAAAACCCCAACTCAATAGAAACAGAAAGGATCCTGCAGTCCTAAGAACTGACTCAGAAAAGACTTTAGTGAGCCAGAAGCTAAAAATCAAAAAAAAAAAAAAAAAAAAAAAAGAAGGAAAACAGAGGAAGCACTAGAAGATGAAACACTGCAACAGTAGTAACAGTCTAATGACTCAAGGACGGCAAGTCCACTCAAGAGAAGGAGACTTTGCAGGGACAGGGAGCCGTGTGAACGTCTAGTCCAGCCAGCAGTTTGAAGTGAATGAAAGAGAAAGTCATTGTTTGGTAGTGTGGCAGAAATGACAATGTAGACATGAGCCACATCTCATTTAGTTTTAGAGGACCTTACTGGGAATTTCCCAACAGCTAGCACTGCTAATCAATAAGTAATCAGACAGCTAAGCCATGAATTATGCTTATACTTCCTTCACTCAGAGTACCTAAACTTTACTATTATTTATATACTGTATCTTGAGGGAAAATTCTGCTTCTAAGTATGCTAAAGCTAAATTCCATCCTCCATTAGGCATGGTGGCACATGCCTATATAATCCCAACTGTTCAGGAGGCTGAGGCAGAAGGATAACAAGTTTAAGTGCAACTTAGGCAAGAGAAGACAGATCTCAAAGTAAATTAATTAACAAATGAATTAAAATAAGAATGTATCTATCTGTCTCTTCAAAACTGAAATAAAAGGATTCCTGACCTTCAGGTGCATGGCCATCATGGCTGGTGTTTCATCATAGTCGCCAAAGGTATTGGGAAGACCTGAGAAAGAACATTTCTACCGTTACTCAAAACTATCTTAACAACTGCTTTAAAAGTACTTTAAAGGATAATTTATAAAATTCTGTATTGATAATAAAATAACTGCTTGCAAAAGTAAGATGGTATTTATATAACAGAGATAGCATAGAAGTAGCAAAATCTGGAGAGCATTCACTCTGCTTTTGCTTTTTTTAAAAATTTATTTTATATGCATTTAGTGTTGACTCTGCATGTATGTCTGTATGAGGGTGTCAGATCCTGGAGTTACTGACAGCTGTAAGCTACTATGTGGGTGCTGGGAACTGAACCAGAGTGCTCTGGAAGAATAGTCAGTGCTCTTAACCACAGAGCCATCTCTCTAGCCCACTGCTTTTGCTTTTAAAGAGAAATTCACTCCCACTTGGAACAGAGTGCCCCAGTCTCCAGCTCCAAGCACCTTACTACAAGACAGTTCATTCTTTTTACAAAACTGCTTGTATGGAAAACAGCCTGTACACACTTCTATCACCTTTGAACTAATGAATATTTGATATTCAATGCAACCAAAAACAAGTAAAACCAGTCTTCTTTCAAATTAGCAAATATTTCTACTGTGTTTCAGACAGCATAAAAGGTTTCATAGTAGCTGAACTATGTGTATCTATTACCTACAGCTTATTAAGGTTGTGTTTATTTGCAAAAAAACAAAACAAAACAAAAGAGTATTTGGGTCTATACCAGTTGACTTAGACCTGAAAGAATAGTTTTGCTCAGCTTGAAGTTTCAAAATGGGCACAACTTCAGGGAATTAGTCTAATTATGTCACTAAGAAAATTTGCCATGTGAATATAACCAGAAAGGTGCCAAAATAAGGAGCACCTTATTTTGGTTTTATTATTAATACAACCTTATTAAGGTTGTATCTCTTTAGTATAACCTTATACTTTATCCTCCAACAATCTAGTTAGATTCCTGTTATATTCATGCCCTGCCCCTAATTACTAAAGGAAAATGAAATGTATGATTCTTTTTTTTTTGAGACAGGGTTTCTCTGTGCAGCCTTGGCTGTCCTTAGACCAGCTGGCCTCCACCTGCTTCTGCCTCCCTGAATGCTAGGATTATAGGAGTGCACCACTGGTACCTGGGTAATATGAATTTTTAAAGATTTATTTATATATTGTATATGAGTGTTTTGCTCACATTTATGACTGTGCACCCCTTCATGCCTGGTGCCCACAGGGGTCAGAAGAGAGTGTTGAATCCCCTAGAAATGAAGTTATGAATGGTTATGAGCCAACATGTGGGTGCTGGGTATTGAACCCAGGTCTTCTGCAAGAACATGGGCTCTTAACCACTGAATCAACTCTCCAGACCATTATTATATATTTTTAATGTATATATTTGAGGTGAGATGTCTGAGCAAGTAAAACCATTTGCTACACAAGCCTGACATCCTGAGTTCAAGTCTTAAAACCCACAGTGGAAGTCAAGAACCAGTTATTATATCCCAAAAGTTATTCTCTGACCTCCACATGCACACCATGACACACATGCAATTGCATTCACACATGCAGGTCATATATATATATACTAATAAAACTGTTTTAAAATGCTTAATGTATACATATAGATTTTTTTTTTAAGTATAGAAAATGAATTTTAGCCCTAAGTAGCTGACCAGTGCTCAAAACATTCCCTTGGAAATCTGGCCAGCCCAGTCCAAATTATCAATATTTACTGAATAGTTTGAAATCTATAAATATCTTTGAAATTTTTATGTGCCTTCAACCAGAAATCTTAGCCTTTAGAACATAACAACATATAATATTACCCTTAATGCTTTTCTGCTAATACAATGAAATGGGAAAGGGCTCCTTATTTTGGTACCTTTCTGGTTATATTCACATGGCAAATTTTCTTAGTGACATAATTAGACTAATTCCCTGAAGTTGTGCCCATTTTGAAACTTCAAGCTGAGCAAAACTATTCTTTCAGGTCTAAGTCAACTGGTATAGACCCAAATACTCTTTTGTTTTGTTTTGTTTTTTTGCAAAATTTAGGTTGAGTTTCAAACAAACATATACACTTGAACCCACTGCCTCTTTCCTTCTCCCTTCCTCCTTTATATGCATGTACACACACATATACACACCTACAACACAAATTCTTCAAATCAAAATCTGTTACCCTATTTACCATGCCTTGAATATAGAGTTCTTCATGTGCAACCCCTCTACAACATACCTGCATTTGGGTAACAGAGGACATAAGCTGTTGTACATTTTCCAATTGTTTCAATGAAAGGCCTCATTTCAGCTGCACCAAGAGCACAATTTAATCCAATGCTGGAAAAACAGTAAGTGATGTCAGAATCATCATCTTTCATTCAAAATATTTATATGTAAGGGCTATAATAAAGAGAAGAATATGTATAGAAACTCAGATTTTTTTGGTGAGTAAAACTATCCGTATGATTTGTTTGTTTAGATTTTTTTATTATTTATTTACTTTACGTCTATGAATGATATATCTGCATGTACACCTGCATGCCAGAAGAGGGCATCAGATCCCAGTATAGATAGTAGTGAGCCATCATGTGGAATTGAACTCAGTACCTCTAGATGAGCAGACAGTACTCATAACCACTGAGCCTTCTCTCCAGCCCCCCCCAATATGATTTTATAATGGCAGATATTGTCATTGCACATCTGGAGATATCCAGAGTATACAAAAGTAAGCTGTAATGTAGCCTAGTAGTCAGTTAATAATGTATTAATACTGAACCACACCAAGGCAAGATGTTAACAGGAAAAACTGGTGAAAGTGGGGACGGGGAGCAATATAGAACACTCCGTGCTTTCTGCCTTTATTATTATTTTTTAATAAACCTGTACCCAATCTAAAGCAAACATGATTCTCTGGTCACCAATTTTCAGATCTTCTTTAAGACTGCTAAGTCCAAGGCTAGGCATGATGGTAGATGTCTGTAATCCCAGAATTTAGGAGGTGGAGACAGAAGACCTCCTTACTGCCACAGCAAGTTTGAGACCAATCTGAGCTCCATGAATGCTGACTCAAGGAAAAAAAGGAGATTGCAAGGTCCAATGCATAGTTAACTTACACCTGAACTTACACTAAAACTTTCAGTTTAGCTATTTTCCTAGTACATTTGTTAACTTTCATCTTAGAACACTGTGGTGGTATGAGCGAGAATGGTCCCATGTTTCAGTTGGCAGAACTGACTGGGAAGGAATAGGAGGGGTGGCCCTGTTGGAGTAGGTGTGTCACTGGGGCTAGGGGCGAATGCCTTTAATCCTAGCACTCAGGAGGCAGAGGCAGACAGTTCTCTCGGAGTTACAGGCCAGCCTGGTCTACAAAGCAAGTCCAGGACAGCCAAGGCTGTAAAGAGAAACCCTGTATCGGGGGGGGGGGGGGGGGGGGGGGATTTCTTAAGACTTGCATCATTCCCTGCTTAGTGATTATGTCTTAAGACATGAGCTCTCAGCTACTGCTTCAGGGACATTCCTGCTGCCACATTCCCTTACCATGATGGTCATAAAATCTAAAATTAAATGCTTTCTTTTTTTTTTAAGGTTTTATTTATTTATTTTATGTATGAGTGCTCTGTCTACATGTACACCTGCATGCCAGAAGAGGGCATCAGATTCCAGTATAGATGGTTGTGGGTTACCATGTGGTTGCTGGGAATTGAACTCAGGACCTCTGGAGGAGCAGACAGTGCTCTTATCCACTAAGCCATCTCTCCAGCCCACAAATACTTTCTTTTAAAAGTTGCCTTGGTTATGGTGTTTTATCACAGCAACAGAAAAGTAATAAAGGCAACTGCTACCTGGATTCAGTATCATATTTAAACAAACATTGTAAATCACTGTGTTATCACTAGTAAGGCTATCAGAATGTTTTCCAAACTTAGTTCCAATGCTAACTTGTCTTTTCTAGACTTGACATTACCCAGCTAAGCAGTCTTCAAAGCAGCAAGCAATGCTCATTCAGTTCTTAGGGACCTACTAAAGCTCAAATGAAATCGCACATATGGACATCCTTCATCAACTATACAGTTCTCAAACTGACCTTAAGCCACTGTGACCCATACACCTATCCTGTCTCCATGCTTAGCAAAGTCAGCTAAAGTCTTCTAACATAGTTCAGATGTTAGCATCTCTGAAGAGTCATCTCTGAATTGTGCAAGGACTCACTACTACATATAGCCAGATTTCTTCCATTGTTTCTGTACAGCACCACATTTTACCATCCATATTTGGGAAAAGGGACTATGAGGGAGGCTTGCATATCTGGGAGTCAGAGAACAACTTGCAGGAGAGGATTTTCTCCTTCTATCATGTAGGTCCTTATGATCAAATCAGGTTACCAAGCTTAGCAGCAAGTACCTTTACCTGGTGAGCCATGTTTTACATTCTTAATTAATGAAGCATTTCTTCTTCATGTGGACTATTTCACTTGGCCAGTAACAGGGCACATAGCAAGATTTCAATAAATGATGAAGTAAGAACACAGGCTTCTACCTGTTACGTTGTTGCAAGCAATTCAACTGGCCAGCCCTCAGAGGCCTCTAGGGTCCTCACAACATCTTATGTCACCACCTGCGCCAGGCACATAACCAGCCATCCACCACACCACCATCTCTCTCTTCTTCCTCTCTCTCCTCCTCTTCTCTCTGCCTGTTCCTGTCTGTCCCTCTGATTCTGTCTCCCCACTCTGTATTTTCTCTTTTAAGCTCTCCCACTGTCTCAATTTCATCTTTCCCGTAATAAACCTCCTTGTAACCACAGCCTGTTGCACAGTGTGTAATTTATGTCATAATACTACTGTTATTTGTTAACAAGGATGTCTGTAATTACATTCAATGATTAAACAACAGTTTCTCATATATTAACTTTATCACATAAGATGTTAACTTTCATATACCCCTCCATTTGTAAAAGATAACATTGCTTCTTTATTTTACTCTGGGATGCTTTTTTGTCCCACAAATAATAGGGAGGGACACTGCATTAACACTTGCAACCACTGTTCTGAAAATGTAAACTGTCAGTAGCCTGCACTGCCCAGTGAAGCACAGTCTTAAACTATAAGCAGCTACAGACTCACAGGCAAACATCTGACTGCCCAAAATGTATGCCAGCTCTCCTGATATCAACATGGCCCATTTAAAACAGTGGCTTCAAGCCCTTAGAGTCAAGTCTGAAAGACTGGAGGAAATCCAATGCACCGTGGAAATGGCACAGTGGAAACACAGAAGCAAAGCCTCTGGGGCCACATTACATAGCCCCCAGTAAAAGCACCCAAAAGAAGGAGAAACTTACCACAGTGGGTCTGAATGAGACACGCTGATGACAAACGCCTCTCCTGTCTGGCCAGAAAGAGTCCTTCCACTTTTATCAACAATGGTCCCAGAAATCTGGATTAACAATGTAAACAGATCAACAATATAGACTATGGTAAGAATATGATCACAAAGACAAAGTGAAACTAACAAGTGCAAGTTCTTTACTCTTTCATGAAGAAAAGAACTGCGGACTCAAACTCGAAGTCAGTGTCTGTCTGAGGATCAGAATAGATGCATGCAAGTGACAGGTGAAGAAGGAATCCCAGAGTGACAGAGGCAAGCAGCCTTAGAGGTCCTACACCAAATCCATCCCTCTGTAAGCCCTAACAGGGCAAGTCCTTAAGCCTGTAGCCTTTGTTCAACAGCCTGTCCTCCACCAACCACTTCTAGGCTCATTTTCCTTATCTCTCCAAAGGTAAGCTGGTATTGACAGGAGTGAGGTGAACAGAAAAAGGTGGTTTCTAAAAGATTACATCATTCTACTATTCCAGGAAGAGGGGAAAACCCGCATTAAAACTTCTAATTGTAAAGGGTTTCTTTTAAAGACAGAGGAGTTATCATGCACACATTTAAGAACTCACAAAAATAGGCCGGGGAGGAGCGTAATTCTCTTCAAAAAGTTTCTGAAGTGCAAACAAGGCTGCCTGTTAAGGAAAAAAAAGAATGCCTTTATTTCTGAGAAAGGTCCAAGATCAATCTAGCAGCCCAATCAGAATACCCCTTTCCTAAGACCTCTTCAGGTAGAATTCAAGCAAAGCTGAGGAAAGGAAATCCTCTGTAAATGCACAGCCCTAATGACCCTTCTCAAGTGTAACACTGCACATGATAACGAATGCTCAGGTGAGAGGACAGCTCAGAAGTGGAGCCCTTGCCTGGCATGATGCACAAGGCCCTAGGTTCAAGCCCAACACTAGTTAAAAAATAAATAAATATAGCCAGGCATGGTAGGGCATGCCTGTAATCCCAGTACTTGAAAGGCAAAGGCAGGTGGATCTCTGTGAGTTCGAGGACAGCCTGGTCTACAAAGCAAGGTTCAGGACAGCCAAGACTAATACAAAGAAACCTTGTCTCAAAATAAATAAACACATAAATAAATAAACAGATAAATAAATAAATAAAATAACCTGAGTTCACCCAACAAGCTAATTATTTCTTTTGAAGAAGAACTGAAGGGTTAACTTTCCTCCCTGCTTCAATCAAAACAAGAGTAAATAAATGAAAATGTCATGCCTATTTCATTAGCCTTTCACATACATCAAAGGTAGGTATATGAGCCAAAGATGTGCATCACTAGAAAAATCACTGTGACCTTGGGTTGTAAAACTACTTTACCCTGTTAAAAGTCCATGCTTTAAGTTCCAAGCAACGATCATCTATTTCTTCTTTCCTTTATCATAAGAGTCACTCATTTGAAGATGAACACATCTGACATTAAAATATCTTTGTCACTAATGTAAACCTTCCCAGTGATAAGAGGGTTTTTTTCATGGAAAGTCAAGTCAACAATATTGAAAGCTGGGTGTAGTAAGGCACATCTGTAACATCAATACTTGAGAAACCGAAGTAGAAAGACCTCAAGTTTGAGAGTAGCCTATCCCAGCATTTCTAGGTCAGCCTGGGCCACACAGCAAGACTCTGTTACAAAAACAACAAACTGAAATTTTTCCTACCTTAGAAATAAAAAACTTGGTCCTTACAATCTTTTTTTTTTTTTTTTTTTTTTTTTTTTTTTTTTTTGAGGGGGTATGTTTTGTTTGGTTTTTGTTGTTGTTTTTCAAGAGAGAGTTTCCCTATGTAGCCCTGGACCAGGCTAGCCTCCGATTCAGAGATTTGCCTGCCTCTGCCTCCTGAGCACTGGAAATAAAGGCATGAGCCACCACTATCTAGAAGACTCTTAAAACCTTATGGATAACAAATGCATCAGAATAGCCAGAAAAGTTCTGGGTAAAAGGATGGATTAATAAAAGGAGCTAAGCCTACCAGTCACTTGCCTCATTCTAAAGCTGCAGCAAACAGTAGAGTAATGAACAGAACACATGAACAGACCTCTGTGAGTGTCTTGGTCAGGGTTCCTAATACTGTGCTTGAACGCCATGACCAAAAGCAACTTGAGGAGGAAAGGGTTTATCTGGCTTACAAGCACAGAAACTCAAGACAGGAACTTGGGGACAGGAACTGAAGCAGAAACCATGGAGGAATACAGCTTACTGGTTTGATCCCAAGCCTTACTCAGTCTCCTTATTGTGCAACCCTTAAACATGCATACATTAGTGCCAATGTACATATGTACACTCGCACATGCAACTGCATAAAGAATGTGGGCCACACGTTTTAAGACCTAGAAATTCAGTAATTTTTATCTTTTTCACCAAATAAAAAAGCTGTCCTAATGCTTTCTATTCTTGTTTAGCACGCATGTCTCCAATAAAAACAGCACTGTGCTTCTTTTCAGTTGTGCATCTGCCAGTTCGGTAGTTAAGAACACAGACTGCTCTGCTAGAGGACCCAAGTCAGATTCCCAGCAACCATTATCAGGCAGCTGGAAACCACTCAAAACTCCAGCTATGCTTCAGGACTCTGTGGGCACCTGTACTTACGGGCATATACCCAAACACACAATTTGTAAAAATCCAATAGAAAAAAAGAGCAGAGGACATAAATCACAGAAAAGAAAATAAGGTTTCTAGGCTCAGGTGCGGTAGTATATGCACATGAAAAAGTCAATAAGAGACAGAGGAAAATGGAGCAAACACAAGAAATTTCTTTTCACTTCAGTAGTAGCTACTACTATCTTCTAACAATAGAGACTCTTCACAGCCCCTCCACCCCCCCCCCCCCTCCAGTTTTCCCCTTAACTTACTTTGGCATTGGCTGTATCAAAAATAGTTTCAATGAGCAAGATATCAACCCCACCATCCAGCAGTCCTTTGGCCTGCTCCTGGTATGCTTCAACAAGCTCATCAAATGCTGCAGAAAACAAATCAAGTCAGTGCATCAGAAATCTGTGCCTTCTGAATGATACCAGGGTGTGCAAAGCTCAAGTCTGGCACTTGTGAATCAATATTGGTTAAAAATGCAATTTAATAGTGGTATGGCTGGATCTTGAGGAAGCGCTAGTCCTAGTTGTCTGAGAAAGCGCCAAATTGATTTCCAGAGTGGTTGTACAAGTTTACATTCCAACCAGCAGTGGAGGAGAGTTCCCCTTTCTCCACAACCTCTCCAGCATGTGTTGTCCCTTGAGTTTTTGATCTTGGCCATTCTGATGGGTGTAAGGTGAAATCTCAGGGTTGTTTTGATTTGCATTTCCCTAATAGCTAATGAGGTTGAGCATTTCTTCAAGTGTTTCTCTGCCATTCGATATTCCTCTACAGAGAATTCTCTGTTTAGCTCTATTCCCCATTTTTTAATTGGATTACATCTACACAATGGAGTATTACTCTGCAATGAAAAATAAGGAAATCATGCAATTTGCAGGTAAATGGTGGGACCTGGAAAGGATCCTCCTGAGTGAGCTGTCCCAGAAGCAGAAAGACACACATGGTATATACTCACTCATATAGACTTA
The DNA here is from genome assembly GCF_907164565.1 of Psammomys obesus. Classification (NCBI taxonomy): domain Eukaryota; kingdom Metazoa; phylum Chordata; class Mammalia; order Rodentia; family Muridae; genus Psammomys; species Psammomys obesus. The sequence goes on along the minus strand of NW_026591443.1, from coordinate 1,000 downwards.
TAGGATAAACCTAAAATCTGTCCATCTAAAGAAACTAATCAAGAGAGAGGACCCTGACTAAAATGCTCAATCCCCATCCCGAAAAGCAAAGAGGATGGACATCAGAAGAAGAAGAAAGCAGGAAACAACCTAGAAACCTGCCACAGAGGGCCTCTGAAAGGCTCTGCCCTACAGACTATCAAAGCAGACACTGAGACTTTAGGGCCAACTGTTGGGCAGAGTGCATGGAATCGTATGTAAGAAGTGGGAAATAGTAGCTTATGGAGAGGACAGGAACCCCACAAGGAGAGCAACAGAACTAGAGGATTTGAACACAGGGGTCTTCCCAGAGACCCATACTCCAACCAAGTACCAGGCCTGGGGATAACCTAGAACCCCTGCACAGATGTAATCCATGGCAGTGTAGTGTCCAAGTGGGTAACATAGTAATGGGAAGAGGGACTGCCTCCAACACAATCTGATAGGCCTGCTCTTTGATCACCTCCCCCTAAGGGGGGAGCAGTCTTACCAGGCCACAGAAGACAATGCAGCCACTCCGGATGTGATCTGATAGACTAAGATCATATGGAAGGAGAAGAGGACCTCCCCTATCAGTGGACTTGGGGAGGGGCATGCATGAAGAAGGGGAAGGGAGGGTGGGATCGGGAGGGGAGGAGGGAGGGGCTTATGGGGAATACAAAGTGAATAAAGTATAAAAAAATAATAAAAAAATGAAAAAATGCAATTTAAGGATAACACTCCCTGTAAAACCAAATACAGTAGCAGAAGGTAAGTAACCAAAGCTGTTCCTAAACTGCTGCACCATGTGCCCTCCATTTCTCATATATGAGCTAACAGTGGGAAGGTGTACTAATTTGTTGAACTATGAACTTTATTCTCAAAATCTTTAAAATAAACACATCAGTATTCCCGTAGATCAACTTATCCCATTAAGAGACAAATATAAGAAACGGGATTTAGGAGCTGGAGCAGTTACCAGTACTTGCTACTCATCCAGAAG
>NW_026591442.1:0-1515 GCF_907164565.1 Psammomys obesus | reverse complement strand
CTAATGGTCATTTTTGAGTGTCAGTGTTTATTTGTCCCCTGCCTTCCTATTAATCAAAAGAAAATACACTATAGATACAAGGGATCCTAATAAATTCTACAAACTACTAGTTGGTGATTTGACCTATTCTCCTAGTAACACTGGGAATATAGTGGACTACTGAACTATTTCCAGCATATTGTGAAACTATTCTAAAGAAAAACTTTAAGTGCTGAAATTATCTTGGGAAACTGGTTATTGGTCACTTAAATTTCTAAATAATCTAAGTATTTAAGGTTATATGTAGCTACTAACTTTTCACTTCTGTAAACAATGACAGCTTGCTTCCAGCAGATGTCCACACCTGGCTTTCTGTGTATGTCACACAATTGCAGTTTTTGCCTTTAAGAGCACAAGCAAATTGGAAGTCAGAATGTTTGGAGCTACTCTGTATGAGACAGCTCCAATGGCAGAGAATAAAGGTTCCATATCAATTATTCAGGCCTCTCAGGTGGTTTCTCTTCAGGTAACCCATAAAAGGAGCTATGCATTGTATAAGATGGGGAAGTTATAGCACTGGATAATAGCCAAAGATAGATAAAAGAAAAAATTGATAAAACACTCTTTGTTAGAAAAATCAGTTTGGGTGTAACAAAAGTAGACAGTGACAAGTTTTGAAATCAGAGGGAGCATATGAACTAGCAATAGTTCTAGAATAAAGTAATATGAATCATGACCTGATGTTCCTTATCAGTTGAGGGTATAAAAGTATGGCACTAAATACTCTATTTTTCATTTGCTTTTCATTTTTCATATACATTTTGAAATTCTTATTGCTCTATGTATTTTAATTTAATACCTTGATCAAAAGGTCAATCATTTACATCAGACGCATGTTGGAATACTGAGTATAATACTTCAGTAAGAGCCAGAGCATACAACTCAATTTAGGAGGAACAGTGTGGACTTTAGAAAAGGAACTCATATGAGTTAACTCATAACTCAATACCCCTGTGATCTTTGAACTATTATAAAACACTCTAAGCCTCTCATTATCCACTGTATTGTGTAAAAATTTACCATGAATATTGGAGGACTTAAATATGCCATTTTACAGGAAGCTATTTAAACAAGAAGGTAAAAAACTCAAAATGGCTTTAGGAAACTACATAAAAGGCAAACAAAAAAGTTTCAAGAAGTCCCTGAAAAAGACCAGATTCACTAGAACCTTTCCTTTAAGTGTAAACAAAAGCTGAGAGTCTCAAGACAAAAATGAAATACAACTTCAAATAAGACAATCAGACAAGGCAAACTGCCAAGACTCAGACAAGCTGTGCTGCAAAGACTCTAAGAGGAGAAAAGGTGCTAAGATGACTCTGCCTGGAAGAAGCAGAAACCAGGCGAGCTGCTTAGAAGTGGTTTAAAGCAAGAGAAGCACCTAGAAAGGATACTTTCCGAAATGTTGATCTGCCTGCAGACTGTGCATTGCAGTCTAGGTTCCCAGCTATTCTGACCAGTCACCCATGGGGAGGGGAG
>NW_026591441.1:0-2992 GCF_907164565.1 Psammomys obesus | reverse complement strand
TTTGTATTTTTGTGTCTTGTTCTTTTATGGATTCTAATGCTCATTTTTGAGTGTCAGTGTTTATTTGTCCCCTGCCTTCCAATTAATCAAAAGAAAATACACTATAGACACAAGGGATCCTAATAAATTCTACAAACTACTAGTTGGTGATTTGACCTATTCTAGAATAACCAAGGAATATAGTGGGCTACTGAACTACTTCCAGCATCTTGTGAAACTATTCTAAAGAAAAACTTTAAGTGATGAAATTATTTTGGGAAACTGTTTATTGGTCACTTAAATTTCTACATAATCTATCTAAGTCTTTAAGGATATGTTTAACTACTATCTTTCTGCTTCTGTAAACAATGCCACCTTGCTTCCAGCAGATGTCCACAGCTGGCTTTCTATATATGTCACACAATTGCAGTTTTTGCCTTTAAGAATCCAAGCAAATTGGAAGGCAGAGTGTTTGGAACTACTCTGTATGAGACAGCCCCAATTGCAGAGAATAAAGGTTCCATATCAATTATTCAGGCCTCTCAGGCAGTTTCTCTTCAGGTAACCCATAACAGGAACTATGCATTGTGTAAGATCTGGAAGTTATAGCACTAGACAACGAAAGATACATAAAGAAAAAATTGAGAAAACACTCTTTGGTAGAAGAATTAATTTGGGTGTAACCTCTGCTGTACCATTATTACTCCCCACAATGAAACAAAAGTCCACAGTTACAAGTGTTTTACAATGTATTAGAAGTAGCATATGAGCTAGCAATTGTTCTAGAATAAAGTTATCCTGATCCTGACCTCATGTTCCTTATTAGTTGAAGGTACATAAGTATGCCAATAAATACTCTATTTTCCATTCACTTTTCATTCTGAAAAAAAATTCATTTTGAATTTCTTGTTGCTCTATGTATTTTAATTTGATACCTTGATCAAAAGGTCATTCATTTACATCAGACACCTGTTGGAATACTGAGATTAAGACTGAAGTAAGAGCCACATCATACAACTTAATTTAGGAGAATAGTGTGGACTTTAGAAAAGGAACAATGTTTTAACTCATAACCCAATACCCCAGTGAACTTTGAACTATTATAAGACACTCTAGTCAAAGTATCACTGTTTGCAGATGATATGATAGTATACCTGAGTGACCCCAAAAACTCCACCAGGAAACTCCTACAGCTGATTAACACCTTCAGCAAAGTGGCTAGATACAAAATTAACTCAAAAAAATTAGTAGCCTTCCTGTATACAAAGGACAAAAGGGCCGAGAAGGAAATTAAGTAAACAACACCCTTCACAATAGCCAAAAAGGACAGAAAGTACCTTGTTGTGAACCTGACCAAGCAAGTCAAAGACTTGTATGAAAAAAATTTCAAGTCTCTGAAGAAAGAATTAGAAGAAGATATTAGAAGATGGAATAATCTCCCAGGATTAACATTGTAAAAATGGCCATCTTACCAAAAGCAATCTACAGGTTCAATGCAATTCCCATCAAATTACCAACACAACTCTTTACAGACCTGGAAAGAAAAACTCTCACATTCATATGGAACAACAAGAAACCCAGAATTGCTAAAACAATTCTCTACAGTAAAAGAACTTCAGGAGGTATCTCCATCTCCATCTCAAGCTGTACAATAGAGCAACAATACTAAAAACTGCATGGTACTGGCATAGAAACAGACTGGTTGATCAATGGAATCGAATAGAAGACCCTGACATAAATCCACACACTTATGTACAACTGATTTTTGACAAAGATGCCAAATCCATTCAATGGAAAAGAGACAGCATCTTCAACAAATGGTGCTGGTCTCACTGGAAGTCTACATGTAGAAAAATGCAAATAGATCCATACTTATCACCCTGCACAAAACTAAAGTCCAAGTGGATCAAAGACCTCAACATAAAACCAGACACACTAAACCGCTTAGAAGAAAAACTGAGGAATACCCTTGAACTCATTGGCACAGGAGACATCTTCCTCAACAGGACACCAACAGCACAGGCTCTAAGAGCAACAATCAATAAATGGGACCTCATGAAACTGAAAAGCTTCTGGAAAGCAAAGGAAACTGTCCTCAGAACAAAATGACAGCCTACAGATTGGGAAAAGTTCTTCACCAACCCTATGTCTGACAAAGGGCTAATATCCAGTATATATAAAGAACTAAAGAAGTTAAACAGCAATAAACCAAGTAATCCAATTTAAAAAAAAATGGGGTACAGAGCTAAACAGAGAATTCTCTGCAGAGGAATATCGAATAGCAGAGAAACACTTAAAGAAATAATCAAACTCATTAGCCATCAGGGAAATGCAAATCAAAACGACCCTAAGATTTCACCTTACACCCATCAGAATGGCTAAGATCAAAAACTCAACAGACAACACATGCCAGATAGGTTGTGGAGAAAGGGGAACCCTCCTCCACTGGTGGTGGGAATGTAAACTTGTACAACCACTCTGGAAATCAATCTGGCGCTTTCTCAGACAACTAGGAATAGTGCTTCCTCAAGATCCAGCTATACCACTCCTAGGCATATATCCAAAAGATTCTCAAGTACACAAAAAGGACATTTGCTCAACCATGTTTGTAATAGCCAGAAGCTGGAAACAGCCCAGATGCCCCTCAGTGGAGGAATCGATGCACAAATTGTGGTATATCTACACAATGGAATATTACTCAGCAATAAAAAACAAGGAAATCATGAAATTTGCAGGTAAATGGTGGGATCTGGAAAAGATCATCCTGAGTGAGCTATCCAAGAAGCAGAAAGATGCACATGGTATATACTCACTCATATATACATATAATATAGGATAAACCTACTAAAATCTCTACACCTAAAGAAACTAATTAAGAGGGAGGAATCTTGCTAAAATGCTCAATTCCTATCCAGAAAGGTAAAGAGGCTGGACATCAGAAGAAGGAGAAAAGAGGGAACAAGTCAGGTGGAGGAAGGGAGGGATTGGGATGGGAGGAGGGAGGGGAACCATG
>NW_026591440.1:0-3881 GCF_907164565.1 Psammomys obesus | reverse complement strand
GCTGCTGGACAATACTTTGTAAGGAGAGAGGAAGTTTAAAGTGTAACATGGCTACCAGGCTATATGACCAGCTCAAGGGTGGCAGAGGTGGGGGCCATATGGCTACATGCATGCTGGGACTGTAAGGATACATGCAATGAGACATGAAGGCCCAGGAAGGGAGGGAACTGTCCTAAGTCTGCCTCTGCCAGTCCCAAGATGAGATTTTCAAGGTTTGGATACACCTCATTGCTCCAGTTCAGCTCCACCAATTCCACAGATCCCCAGGCTACACTGACAGGCTATAATAGATAACAGGGCCACTATAGATTACCTACTATTACTGTACCATCACGAGTGCCAGGAAGTTAGAAAACTGCTCTGTTTTAATCTGACAGTAGCAATTCAATTAATGGAAAAATCAGACGTATAAAAACTTGCAGAAAGAATTACTCAAGGTGGTCCCTGGGATCTGATTGGATGGCCCACTTCAGGGTTACCAAATTTTACCTGGTAAAACACATATTTGTATTTTTGTGTCTTGTTCTTTTATGGATTCTAATGTTCATGTTTGAGTGTCACTGTTTATTTGCCCCCTGCCTTCCAATTAATCATAAGAAAATACACTATAGACACAAGGGATCCTAATAAATTCTACAAACTACTAGTTGGTGTTTTGACCTATTCTCCTAGAATCACCAAGGAATATAGTGGGCTACTGAACTACTTCCAGCATCTTCTGAAACTATTGTAAAGAAAAACTTTAAGTGCTGAAATTATCTTGCGAAACTGGTTATTGGTCACTTAAATTTCTACATAATCTATCTAAGTCTTTAAGGTTATGTTTAGCTACTAACTTTCTGCTTCTGTGAACAATGCCACCTTGCTTCCAGCAGATGTCCACAGCTGGCTTTCTATATATGTCACACAATTGCAGTTTTTGCCTTTAAGAACCCAAGCAAATTGGAAGTCAGATTGTTTGGAGCTACTCTGTATGAGACAGCCCCAATGGCAGAGAATAAAGGTTCCATATCAATTATTCAGGCCTCTCAGGTGGTTTCTCTTCAGGTAACCCATAACAGGAGCTATGCATTGTATAAGATGGGGAAGTAATAGCACTGGAAAACCAAAGTTACATAAAAGAAAAAATTGACAAAACATTCTTTGTTAGAAGAATTAATTTGGGTGTAACTTCTGCTGTACCATTATTACTCCCCACAATGAAACAGAAGTCCACAGTTACAAGTGTTTTACAATGCATTAGAAGGAGCATATGAGCTAGCAATTGCTCTAGAATAAAGTTATCCTGATCCTGACCTCATGTTCCTTATTAGTTGAAGGTACATAAGTATGTCAATAAATACTCTATTTTTCATTGGCTTATACATTTTGAATTTCTTGTTGCTCTATGTATTTTAACTTAATACCTTGATCAAAAGATCATTCATTTACATCAGGCACCTGTTGGAATACTGAGATTAAGACTGAAGTAAGAGCCATATCATACAACTTAATTTAAGAGGAATACTGTAGACTTTAGAAGAGGAATGATGTTTTAACTCATAACTCAATACCCCAGTGAAATTTGAACTATTATAAGACACTCTAGTCAAAGTATCACTGTTTGCAGATGATATGATAGTATACATGAGTGACCCCAAAAACTCTATCAGGTTACTCCTACAGGTGATTAACACTTTCAGCAAAGTGGCTAGATACAAAATTAACTCAAAAAAATCAGTAGCCTTCCTGTACAGAAAGGACAAAAGGGCCGAGAAAGAAATTAGGAAAACAACACCCTTCACAATAGCCACAAAGGACATAAAGTACCTTGGTGTGAACCTGACCAAGCAAGTCAAAGACGTGTATGAAAAAAGTTTCCAGTCTCTGAAGAAAGAATTAGAAGAAGATATCAGAAGATGGAAAGATCTCTGATGCTCATGGCTTGGCAGGATTAACATTGTAAAAATGACCATCTTACCAAAAGCAATCTACAGATTCAATGCAATTCCCATCAAATTAGCAACACAATTCTTTACAGACCTTGAAAGAAAAATTCTCACCTTCATATGGAACAACAAGAAACCCAGAATTGCTAAAACAATTCTCTACAGTAAAAGATCTTCAGGAGGTATCTCCATCCCTGATCTCAAGCTGTACTATAGAGCAACAATATTAAAAATTGCATGGTACTGGCATAGAAACAGACTGGTGGATCAATGGAATCAAATAGAAGACCCTGACATAAATCCACACACTTATGGCCACCTGATTTTTGACAAAGATGCTAAATCCATTCAATGGAAAAAAGACAGCATCTTCAACAAACTGTGCTGGTCTCACTGGAAGTCTACATGTAGAAAAATGCAAATAGATCCATACTTATCACTCTGCACAAAACTAAAGTCCAGGGGGATCAAAGACCTCAACATAAAACCAGACACACTAAACCGCTTAGAAGAAAAAGTGGGGAATACCCTTGAACTCATTGGCACAGGAGACAACTTCCTAAACAGAACACCAACGGCACAGTCTCTAAGAGCAACAATCAATAAATGGGACCTGATGTAAGTGAAAAGCTTCTGTAAAGGAAAGGACACTGTCCTCAGAACAAAATGACAGCCTACAGATTGGGAAAAGATCTTCACCAACCGTATATTTGACAGAGGGCTAATATCCAGTATATAAAGAACTAAAGAAGTTAAACAGCAAAAAACCAAGTCATCCAATTAAAAATGGTGTACAGAGAATTCTCTGCAGAGGAATATCGAATGGCAGAGAAACACTTAAAGATATGCTCAACATCATTAGCTATCAGGGAAATGCAAATCAAAAGGACCCTAAGATTTCACCTTACACCCATCAGAATGGCTAAGATAAAAAACTCAAGAGACAACACATGCTGATAGGTTGTGGAGAAAGGGGAACCCTCCTCCACTGCTCGTGGGAATGTAAACTTGTACAACCACTCTGGGAATCAATCTGGCGCTTTCTCAGACAACTAGGAATAGTGCTTCCTCAAGATCCAGCTATACCACTCCTAGGCATATATCCAAAAGATTCTCAAGTACACAAAAAGGACATTTGCTCAACCATGTTTGTAGCAGCCTTATTTGTAATAGCCAGAAGCTGGATACAACCCAGATGCCCTCAGTGGAGGAATGGATGTACAAATTGTGGTATATGTACACAATGGAATATTACTCAGCAATAAAAAACAGGGAAATCATGAAATTTGCAGGAAAATGGTGGGATCTGGAAAAGATCATCCTGAGTGAGCTATCCCAGAAGCAGAAAGATGCACACGGTATATACTCACTCATATAGACATATAATATAGGTTAACCTACTAAAATCTGTACACCTAAAGAAACTAATTAAGAGGGAGGACTCTTGCTAAAATTCTCTATTCCTATCCAGACAGGCAAAGAGGAGAAAAGAGGGAACAAGTCAGGAGCCTGACACAGAGGACCTCTGAAAAGCTCTGCCCTGCAGACTATCAATGTAGATGCTGAGACTTATCGGCAACCTTTGGGCAGAGTGCAGGGAATCTTAAGAAAGAAGTGGGAAACAGTAAGATCTGAAGAGGACAGGAACTCCACAAGGAGAGCAACAGAACCAAAAAATCTGAGCACAGGGGTCTTTCCTGAGACTGCTATTCCAACCAAGGACTATGCATGGAGATAACCTAAGACCCCTGCATAGATTTAGCCCATGGCAGTTCAGTATCCAAGTGTGTTCCATTGTAATAGGAACAGGGACTGTCTCTGACATGAACTGATTGGCCTGCTCTTTAATTACCTCCCCTTGAGGGGGAAGCAGCATTACCAGGCCATAGAAGAAGACAATGCAGCTACTCCTGATGAGACCTAATTGACTAGGATCAGAAGGAAGGAAAATAA
>NW_026591439.1:0-1021 GCF_907164565.1 Psammomys obesus | reverse complement strand
AGTCTAGGTTCCCAGCTATTCTGACCAGTCACCCATGGGGAGGGGAGCCTTTGGTGATAAAGCTATCTTTGAGTCATTTCTGTTCCTGTATGTAACTGTCACCCATATTCCTGTTTAGTAACACCAATAAAACTCAGGGTTCCACAATTTAGATGTTGGTATTATCTGTATTTTGGTATGTTGTAGGCTCCCTATCTGGGGTGAACAGACATTGTCTTTCCACAGGAAAAAAATAATGACACAACATCAAGAAATGAATTTGAGAGGCTTCTTGCAGGACTAATAAAACAGTACTGAATGGACAGCATTTGTGCATTTAAGTGAACTGTATGACCTGCATAAAACCTGAGAATCATTAGTGCAAACATTTTGATTTGATTCACTGATACTTATCCACCTGAGATTATTTTTCTACATTTGAAATTATATGCCAGTGAGAATACAGCATTGTAAGTACAATAAAAGAAACTATCAGAAAATTTTCTTTCAAAAGTTGTTTTAAAAGTTTTCTGTCCAATGCCCACAATAACCTGTTTCTTAATTCAGTGGGAAGAAGATAATTTTTTATATGCATGCATAATGAGAGCTTCTCCTAGAATCTACAACTGCACGGGTAGATGAGGGACATAGTTTTCATAAATGTTTTCTGTAGACTTCCCAAGACTAATTGTGTAATGTTTAGGTAGAGAAAAAGCCTTGAAAAAGGAGGTCTGATTCACTGTGATTGAATTTCTCATGCACTCTTTAATATCAAAAACAAATGCAAGTATACATTTGTAAGTTTTAAAAAGGCAACTTGAGTAAAAAACAAAAATCAACAAATAACCCAAGTTTTAATATTGTACATTCTCAAATATTTATCTGCCACCAGGAACTTTCCTCTATAGATGCCATGTTCCAGGTTGTAGTTCAAGTAAGTACAAAATCTGAACAGTCAGCTGGATGAACAGAAATAAAGGCACAGTCTACAAAATTTGCCAATATGCATTCTAATCCCAAGTAAATGTTTTGCCAAAACACC
>NW_026591438.1:0-21458 GCF_907164565.1 Psammomys obesus | reverse complement strand
TGTGTGTGTGTGTGTGTGTGTGTGTGTGTGTGTGTGTGTGTGTGTGTATGGAAGCCAAAGTTGATATCAGTTGTCTTCACCTTATGCATTAGAGGCACAGCCTCTCACAGAACCTAGAACTCACTGATTCTGCTGGACTGCTTGGCTAGCACTCTTCAGGGATTCTCCCATCTCTCCTTCGCCTGCACCACGCCTCCATACTCACCTATTTAACATGAATGCTAGGGATCATACTCACATTCTCATGCTTGCACAGCAAGCACTTTACTAGTGAGCCATGTCTACAGCCTGAGATGCAAGAATCTACAGTCAAAGTGTACACACACATAGCCAGTGGTGACAATCCTCAGGTTGATGTTGCAGCCTTGGCTAAGCAAGGAGTCTGCTGTGCCTCTGGGAGTCGGAAGTTTCCTGGATGCATGAGGGTGATCCAGCTTCCTTGTGTCGTAGGGTGAAAGAAACCCCAGCCTTGGTAAGGGTGGGAAGAAATGGAATTTTGAAGATTGGAGACTTGGCTTGGAATTCCATCAAACACCATTCTTTAGACTACCTGGATCCTGGGCCATCTTCGTGTCGAGTTCCATGAGTGTTAGCCTGGGATGGTAAATGACAGACCTGCTTTTGAATCCTCTCTCAATTTGCTGACCTTGGGGGAATCATGACCTTGTACATCAGGCCCACTGTGGTTTTCTACAGGGCTGAGACTAGAATGGCTATATCAAAGTGCTGAGCAGGTTGAGTCAAGGGGTGCAGACAGCAAGCTTGTACAAGCAGCACGAACACCAGGTAAAGACCGCTTGTTCTATCATGGGCACGCCTGATGTGAGGGCTGACAGAAAGGAGAAGAACCTACAAGGGATACAGAGATGAAGGATCAACGACAGACAGGGACCCAGAGCATAAACACTGTGAAAAGTGCCACTGTCGACGCTAAGAAGGTTGAACATGAGCTGACATCATGGTCAGCTTTCACTGGAGGGTTTTGGTCAAGCATCAAAGCTATCACGAAAGTATGAGTACAGTTCAGACACTCAGCCCTGGGCCGTAGGGTCTGAATCAGAACACACAGCTCCAGTGTCTATTGATGGATCCCATTGGCTGCATCCCTGTGGAGGTGCTTATGGGGTCACCACTGATGCAGCAGGACGGCCATTGGGGAGGCTCGCATTGATGAGCCAACAAAGGCTATGAGAAGGCCCTAAAGCAGGGTGGGGCTACACAGGAAAGGACGGACAGGAGCCACACAAAAGCAGCCTTGTTGACAAGCGCTCTCAGAGGCTGGGATGCTGTCACTGCACTTATTTTAAATGCAAAAAGGGAAATGGGGCAGAATGGTGAGCAAGGAGGCAAGTGGGGAGGAGGCAGGGCTCAGATCTTATCTGGACTCTCAGGCTGTCACCAGCACTGTTCAGAGCAGGGGCTTCAAAGGCTTCACATCCCCCCCCACATCCAAGCCCGCATCGGGCACACACACAAAGTGGGCATGCATTATTCAAGCGGTGTCACCTGCTCTGTGCTGCTCATCAGGAGCCTTTGCACGGTCCCTCCTTCCCCAAAAGCCCATTGTTAAGCTTTCTAAACAAACAGGGTGGAAGCCTCCGCCCTTCGCCCTTCGCCAGCGCTCAGTGCTGCAAGGGGACCCAGAGCCCTAACAGGGAGCCGGGCACTTGCTACAGAAAGATTTTGTTCTAAGAGGCATTTCGAATGTCATTGACCTGAATTCCGGCCTCCCAGCCCATGTGCACAGAACTTTCCAGCAAGGGTGGGGGCAGGGGGAGGAGGTGCTGGTGGAGCCTAAGGAGTAAAAGGATCTGTGACGATTTCTTTTGTTTGTTATGAAAATGTTTGCTATCCACTGAAATGTGTATCTGTTGACTCTGAACCCATTTCTGGCTTTGCAACTGCCTTCAGCAAGATTGGCTTCAGGATGTAGAACAGTGGGAGGGTTTTTGAATAGCACAAGAGTGTCCCACTTGCTGCAGCAGAGGCTGATGTCGGCCTCACAGTGATGGCATGGTGATTGTGAGGCTTAGCTTTGTCCCACCAGGACTTCTTCTCTTCAGAGATGAGGGGGCAGAAGCAGCTTCCATGATCTTTCAAGTCAAGAACTAGTTGCCCCAAGTGACCTTGATAATGAAAACAAGGTCATCGTCACCGTATCCTTTATAGATAAGCTCATCAGGATGCAGGGTGTAGCAGGGGGTGGTCTGTCCAGGATCTAGAGCTCAGAGAATTCTTTGAGGCTAGCCATTGACTCCACCTCTAAGAATGTATTCTCATCCATCCATCCATCCTTCCATCCATCCATTTGTCCATCCACTGTTTCAGTTTTAAGTGTTTACAGAATACCTCTATAGAACAGCCTGGAGCTGGGTGCCTAAGGCACAGAACTCAGTACAGACAGATCCTTTCCTCCCCCCTCCCCTGAAATGAGCAGAGAAGTTAGCTGTTCAGTGTGATAATTATGTTAATTATAACAATGGAATAAATGACAAACAAGGTGGGGCTCTGAGGGGGTTCAAGGGAAGAATCCTTCAGTCCAGGTTTGGCTTTCAGAGAAGACTTCCTGGAAAGGGTGGCACAAACATTGCTCCATCACAAGTATAACCTGGGGCTGCTGAGATGGTTCATCAGGCGAAGGCACCTGTGGCAGATCTTGACCACCTGAGCTTGATCCCTGAGAGCCACAGTTTGGAAGGAGAACCAACTCCTGTAAGTTGCCCTCTGACCTCCACACATTCACTGGAGCAGGCCATCACACACCCCAAAGAGAATATCATCTAAACAAAAAAATATGTTAATAAATAATCTAGAGATAGGGAAGGTGGGTCACCAGCTCTCTTCAGAGGCCACACCCCTTTGCAATGTTGCCTGACTTGGAAACAGCACGGCTTCTGGCAGCTGGTGCCTCATTTTGGTGGGGGCACGGTACCCCAGTGGGTTTGCTAATAACAGAGATGAGAGGCATCCTCAAATAGGCACCCAGGTGCTCCAACAGTCCACTTAACCAAAGGACCCAGTGGTGGGTCACACAAACTCCCCTTTCAGTTTAGAAAATGGGGTTCTTATAGGTGCAGGGACTCACCCCACTCTGGAGCCTGTTGAGACAATATGGAAGATTTGCATGGTTGGGCCTTGGAGTCCAGCCCAGTATCCACATAATGTATGGGGACACTCTGAGCTCCCCCAGAGGGAACTGTCCCAGAGGGACCTCCCTTGGTCCAGAGATGGCCTATCACTTGCAGGGCTCTCAACCCGGAGTCTATAAGTTCATCGCCTTTCTGCTCAGTGCTTCATGATACACCTGAGGGCCGCAATACATTAGGGTTCCCTGACAAATCAGAGGTTCACACCACATCAGGGTTCATACTGCCTCAGAGGCCAACTGATGACTCAGGGGTCAAGAAACCCCAATGAATCAGGGGCCCATGATTCATGAGGGGCCCATGAAACCTCTCGTTTCCTGCTGAATCAGAGGACCACAGCACATCAAAAGTCCATGGCCCATCAGAGTTCTGAACGAGGTACTGCCAGGATCCACTCTATGGATCTTGGATAAGTTATTTCAGATCTTTCCTCAGTTTCCTCTCTGTGAAAACCTGCCTACATCAGAACTTAGTGTGGGTCACATGCTCCCTACCATCTATGTGGCTTCATGGGAGCGTATTTACATATCTCTCTGGACAGCTGCTTTCATGGTTACATGGCACCTTGATTATTCCATGTCCTCATCCAATATGTCCCTGTAGATTTCTCCTTTGCATTTCCTTACCCTGCTTAAATGTTTGAGTGTGAATCTGGTGAATGTTGTGTGAACACAACATGTGTGAGTTTTTGGAGGGCAAGGGAAGATGTCAGGTGGGCTGCTTTGTCTCTTTCTGCCTTACTCCCTTGAGACAGGGTCTATCACTGAACCCTGGGGCTAGACCCGCCAGCCCCAGTGATCCTCCTGTCCCTGCCCCTCGTGGCACTGAGCTTACAGGCTTGACCACACCTGGCTTTCTTCGTGGGTGCTGGGATTCAAACTCAGGTGTTGCTGTTTTCACAGCAAGTGTTCTTATCTCCAGCCAATTTATCCCGTTCACATTTTGTTTTATGATATGCAAGCTGATTTTATATAACATGGGCACAATGTATAAGAAGTGTGCATCGGGTAATGAGGAAATCAGGTTAATTAGCATATCTGCCACATTTTTATAGTGGTAGCCTTCAGGGCCAATGTTATGAACCTGATCTCAGAAGTAGAGAGTAGGGTAGAAGCTACCAGAAAATGGGGAAAAGGGATTTTTGAGGGAAGGGAGTGTTTGAAGAGGCTGGCCAACCTCCTTGACTTTAAGAACAGGAGAAGTAAGTTCCAAGTTCCACTGCACAGCAAGCGACCACAGCTCACCCTAACAGCGGCTGGAGAGGATTGTGGACACTCTTCATCCACCCCCAAGCCTGATGACTAAGTATGGTGAGCATCTCAGGCTCCAAGCACCATCCTGGAATGACACTTTCTTTCATTTCCAGTCCCTGGCCTGCAGAACCAATCTCTTGGTTAGGATTGTCGTGTTTTGTGATTAGAGTGTGTTCTTGCCTGCCTGCTGGATTGACAGGAACCCTGCCGTCCCACCTGTGCTGGAGAAGGCTGGTGAGGTCACCGACTTGTGGTCCACATCAGAAACTTGGGAGGCACCTGCTGCAAGCTTTCAATACGCAGGAGGATGAGCGGCTGGCGGCTAGAGCCTCTGCCCACTCTCCCGGAAAGGCGGAAGGAAGAAAGGAAGGTTGGAAGGAGGGCTTGCTTGATTCCTACCCTGGAACTGCCAGGCTCCTGCAACCTGGTTGACCAAATCCCTGGTGGTGTCACCTCATCTGCTTTGCCATGCTCTTCCACACTCACACAAAAAAGCAAACACCGCACTCCCAAACGGAAGGACTGTATTCTGCTGAATGCGCCAGTAATTAACCTTTCCAAGTTACTTCTCAGATCACTCCCCGATGTGGTGGGCGGGGTGGCTGCCTGCCCCCTCCTCTCCTGTTTAGACCTGCAGAGCCCTGTGTGATGGCTGTGGTTTTTTTCATCCCGCCTTTATATTTTGACTTTTCATTAATTGATTCCATCTGATTGCGTTAGTCAGGAGCAACTGAGGTATAAAACAATTTCTGCTCAAGTTTTTCTCAGCAGCCTGCACAGTACAAAAAAGAGGACCAGTCTCTACTGGCCCACCTTGGTCAGCAGCATGCTCTGCACATAGCTGCCACCAATGTGTAGGACACTCTAGGACACTGGACTTAGTGCGCTGCAGCATCTCTCCCTCTATCTTTAATCCTGGGTTGGTTCCTTTCCTCAGTTTGACCAGCTATAGAAAACACACACAGATTCCAGGTCCTGTGTCCTGCTAACGTCTAACTGCTTTTATGGTAGCTTCAAAATCCTCTCCGGGCATTCTTTCCCCTCTGTGTGGTTAATCAGGGGGTCACCGGTCCCTTTGCTTCCCTGGTGTTGAGACCAGGTGTGACATCAGCTGTTGTGTCTTATCAGCCCACGGGTTCTGCATCCTGGCTGCTGTGCCTCCTCCCCATGACTTCCATCTAAAGGGACGCTAAGGGTCTGCATCTCATTTCCTTGACAAAAATGTCAACGGCATTATCTTACACATGTGTTGTACAGATAAGGGCAAGTCACGTTAAACAGTCTGCTCCATTCCACTTTGGGTTTACCAGCTTATGTCTTTATTTTTAATTCCGCAAAACCACGGTCTTTGTCACAGAGGTGACAAAGCCAATCCGAGCCACTGGCACCAGAGGTGACAGAGTCACCTGCCACAGTATGAGATTGTGATTCACTCAAGAAATGGAGTCAAAAGTAAGGAGGGAAAAATAAGCCATCTTTGCTTCTTCCAACTGTATCAAATCTTTTTACTTTTGTTTAAAACTCCCCTACAAAATCGTCAGCCTGGCCAGTCACTTGCAGGGAGTGAAGGGCATCTGCCTCTTTGCTCTTGACCAAGGCTTCCTGCTCTGTGTCCCCCTTCAAGTGTAACAATGTTATTTTCTGTCCAAAGATGTTGATAGCAAGGGTAAGGCCACCTCATGGGATGTTCTCTGAGTCCATCCTTCTGCCATGCACGGTGCCCTATGCTCTGCTGAGCTCCTGTCCCTAGACCCCCAAGACAGCCCCACAGGGCAGGCATGGCAAGGGAATCGGTAGATTAAGAATATCTCCACAGTCATCAACCTTGGAAGATCCCTCGTGGGAGTTTGACTGGTTTGTGTCAACTCTAAACTGAGCATTGCACTGCTATCCTGCCGTCAGTACATTCACTGCTTCTGTTTTCACAACCCCAAGATCTCTACAAACCACCAGACTGCTAAAGCCCTGCTCTTAACCTGCACTGTGCAGGGGAGAAAGCAGCGCTCAGTGGGAGGGGCGGCAGGGAGGCGTGGCTTCTGTTCATTTATGCAACCGTTTAAAGACAGGAAGAAGAGGTGGAAGCAGGGGCTGAGAAATGCTCAGTTTGTAGAGTTCCTTATGAGGACCTAAACTTGATCTTCAGAACACACACACACAGGAAGGAGGGAAGGGAAAAGCCAGGTGTGGCAACACACTTGGAATCCAGACTGGAGGGGTGAACACAGGATTCCCCAGTGCTCCATGACTAGCCAGTGTAGCCTATTTGGTGAGTTCTAGACCAGAGAGAGGCCATGTCTCAAAACAAAACAAAAATAGTGACGAAACCTGAGAAATGATACCTGAAGCTGTCCTCTGGCCTCCACACTGATGCACACACACACATGGATGTGTACATGCACCCTCATACATACAACCATGTATGCACATTCACATACAGACACATGCCCCTCCCCCAACACACACACACAAACCTAAAGAAAAGGAAATGGTTGCCGATGGCTAAGCCTCTCCTTTCCTCCCGGTAGTTCCAGAGCAGAGGGAAAGAGAAACTGACCAGCTCTCCTGCTTTTCAGAGAGGGGTGTGTGGCAGCAGAAGTGACAAGAGCTCATGAAAAGGGATCTTCACTTTCTTAGCAATGGAAGCATGCAGGCGGAAAACAGATGAGTGCCTTGGATAAACAGAGTCCTGCTGGAGAAGGACGCAGCTCATAGGTAGCATCACTAATTGTACCAAATTACCTAGACATCTTCTCAGCATAATAAATAAAACCATGCACTATCTAGGCAGGAAAAAAAAGCACTCAGAGGCCCACCTCATGGTCTTTTCTGAACTACATAATACACAGGCTGCTGTGGCAACTCAGTGCTGTCGAGAGAAAAACACCAGTGAACCACATAGGGTTTGTTAACTGATAATATGGACTATACCAGACAGCTCCAAAAGGTAGGAAGGTAGGTAGGTAGGTAGCTGATAGATAGATGGATGATAAATAGAAGGTAAGTAGGCAGGTAGATAAGTAGGTACGTACTTGGGTAGATGGGAGGGTAACTAGACAGTAATTAGTGATATATGATATAGATAGATACATGACAGATAATTGATAACAGATAGGTGATAGATAATGCAGACAGATGTATAGACAATAGACTATTGACAGATGAGAGACAAATGATAAACAGCCAATCTAACAGGAAAAGTTCTATTTGCCAATTCACTCACAGGAGAAATGCACAGTTGAATTTAACTTATTGTAAGAATTAGAGAAGGGGCTTGGGAGAGTTTAGTGCGCAGAGCAAGCCGCTGACTGAGTTGGGCCTGTAGAGTCTGGTCCTCTTTTTTGTACTGTGCAGGTTGCTGAGACGTCATTAAGCCAGTACTGTAGCTTAGTCTCTAGCCCCCTGCCCCCAACACACAGATACACACACACTCACACACACATCCACACTCACACACACATCCACACACTCACGCACACACAATCAGCAAAACAAGACAGGCCCTGGCTCGGGAAGAGGGCAGCTACAGAACCTAGGCAGAGACTGACTAGCAACATAGACAATTACAGAAAACCCTTCTTACACTGAGGCTGGGTCTTGGTAGGATTAGAAACAAGGTAACAGTTCAATTGGAGACAATAATAGTATGAGCTATAGGAAGGGATTCAATAGTCCATGGTCCTTGTATTTATTACAGAAGGAATGGAACACATTAACCAGACTTTGCTTAGTTGTGCCTATATTTGAAAGGAAAACCACATGAAGAAAAGAAGGGAGACACCCCCACTGAGTTAACAGAAACCAGCCAATGAGCCCATGGTGTCATGGCCAGGACTGAAATGTCCCTGGCTCCTTGTGTGCACACTGCTTTCAGTTCTAGTAGCTCTCAGGAGGTTGGGTTACTGAGTCATAGTTGGTAGAAATGGGTCATCGGGAGTTGTACCCTGAGCTCTAGGCTTTCCGATCTGTCAAGGCATGAACACAGGCCCAAGTTGCCATGACCCCCCACCAGGCATTCCCTGCTGTGATGCACTGAAACCACAAGAACCAATAAACCCTTCCTCCTTGATGTTGCTTCTGCCAAAGGCATTTTGTCACAGCAATGAACACAGATAATAACCCAAGGAAAACACGGCTGGTAGAAAATAGAGGTATCAGAATCAATTTGAGTTTATCATTAAACACTGAATGCTAATACGTGGAACTTGCCACTTAGAAAATTTCCGCATATTGGAATAAAATCAAATAACTTCCAGCTGCACTCTGTTTCAGGGAGACACACACCGAAAGGATGACACAGAAATGTGAGAAGCAAAGAGATTATTTTAGGAATGACAATGAGAGTAACAGTTTAAATACAGGATTCCAGAGGAACCTACAAAATGATCCTAGAAATGGGTAAATGCAGCTGAATCAATAATGGGAGGAACAGAAAAAAATAATCATGTTTTTATACACGAGAATTAATCTTTCAGAAGCCAAGATGTACAGGACAACATCACTCACAATCACCAGAAATAAGCCAAAGCATTATGTGAGAGTCTGAAGCAGGAGGATTACCACAAGGTCTAGGCCAGCCTAGCCTACACAGTGAGACCCTGTCTCAAAACCATAGCAAATGTACAACCTCCTTAAAATAAACAAAGAAAATAATGCTGCTGTAAGACAAGGAAAGTGTACAGAATTCTATTTAAAAAGTTTGAACCATCAATGAATGAAATAAAATTGTATCTAAGACAGGAAGAGACCGACAGACAGACGCTCTTCACAGATCAGTAGAGCAAAGGCTCACACTTAGTAAGAGATAACTTTAATGTGATTCCAACCAGCACCCTAGTGAGCTCTTTTGATGGATACAGAAAAGATTTTTTCTTTTTCAAATAAAATAGAAATGCAGTGGGAGAAGAATAGCTAAAAGAATTTTAAAATGCATTACATTTGTTTATTACGTGTGTGTGTGTGTGTGTGTGTGTGTGTGTGTGTGTGTGTGCATTGCCATGTGTGTGGGCACGTGTACTAATACGTATGCACAGAAATCAGAGAACATTTTTCCGGAGTCTTCTCCTTCCACCCTGTGGGTTCTGAGGATGAAAATCAGGTTGTTGGCTTTTGTGTCAAGTTCATCTCTGAGTCATCTCACTGACCCTAAAACATATATACATACATATGTATGTATATACGTATATATGAACATACACACATATATAGGGGTCTATTATTGCCTCATGTTTTAGAAGCCACATGGATGAGACTTTATGGATATACAAATACATATTAACAACAGTTAATAAAAAAGAAGCCACAAATTGGAAAGAGAGAAAGGAAGAATATGCGGGAGGGTTTAAAGGGAAGAAAGGGAAGTGTTCGCTGTTACCTGGGATGAAAACCACAGCTGCTTAAGTCATAGGGGGAATCCTGATAGTATTATTCTGCTAAGTCGTCGTAGCAATAAACTACCTCCTAATTTCTTATCCTTATACCTATAGATCAAGTCTCTTAACCTTCATGAGAAATATATATATATATATTTAATATATATATATTATATATAAATATATATATATAATATATATATATTTATATATATATATAAATATATATATATTTAAAGTATATATATATATACTTTAAATATATATATATATATATATATATATATATATTTAAAGTACCTGACAATTAATGCAGAGACCCATAACTAGTCAATACAGAGAATAAGAGACTATGGAGTGCTCGGCTCTAAATGGTTTCAGGCTAGCCAGGGCTACATATGAGATTGCACACACACACACACACACACACACACACACACACACACACACACACATGTAGTATAAGAGAATAGTATAGTAAGAGAAAAAGCTCTGCATTTCACATATTTGATTAAGTACTGTTAGCTGGAAAGCATGCAGGCCTTTTATTGTAAACAAAGAAAAATACCTCAAGTGATCCAACTGGAAAATAAATGACCAGAGACATAAAGAGATATTTCACCATGGAGACCTCTCATAGAGCAAAGCCCATGAGAGATGGCCAGCATCCTCTTCCCACCGGGGATGTGCAGATGAAGGCAACAAGGTAGCAGTCTGGACCTACAGCCACTGACATCACCCAATGCTTGTGAGTACAGAGAAAAACAGTTTCACTCTGATCTTCCTGGGAGGAAGATAGGGTGGTCTAGAAAGCCATTTGGCAGTCTCTAAAACACCCCCCCCCCACACACACACTTAAGTACCATACGATCTAGGAACTTTCTGCTAACCAGAGAAATGAAGGCTTATGTTCACACAAAAAATCTATGTGAAAATATTTACAATTGGTTTTATTTACAACAGCCTCAAACCAGAAGCCACCCTGGTGTCATTCAGAAAGCATGTTGGTAAGATGTGATACCTCCAGGCTATGGAATATTAATGAGCAGCAAAAAAGGAGCTATCCACCAATTCATGAAACATGGGAGGACATCGCAATGAGGAGATCACAATGAGTGAAAACAGCCTGTCAGAATATTACAGACAATATGACTCCATTTAGGCAACATCCTTGCAATGTGAAGGTGCAGAAAAGGAGATATGACTAAGGCTTACAAGCGGTGAAGGAGCGGTGATCACAGGAGGAAAAGTGGGCATGGCAGAAAAGAAAGGCAGCAGAGGAGAGCCTTGTCTGAGGGTGGGGAGACAGCAGAATGGGTGAGGTGCTCTCCTCGCGAGCATGAGGACCAGAGTCCAGATGTCTCGAATCCAGAAAATGCCTGCCAGGCTTGGGGGTCACCTGTAATCCCTGTACAGGGAGGTGCGCTGACTAGGCAATCCCAGCTAGTCTAGCTAGTTAGTGCACCCCCCTCCCCGTGGTAAGTAGAGATTGATAAAGAAAGGTATTGGTCGTTAACTTCCATATCTAAATGCTCACAAATGCACACGAATCCTCACACAAATATACTCACACATATGTGAGTGCGCTTGAGTGGGCACAAGTACGAACACTCACACTTGCACACCACTGTACGCGTGCAAAAAGAAAGCCCAATGTTGCTGAAGGCAGTCCGAGGTGTGACTGCGGCGAAGTGGCTGTCCTGGCTGCCATGTCAGTACTTCCCAGGGCTATGAAGAATGAACTTTGAGAAGACCTTGATAAACAGTGCTTGAGGTCCCTATGTCCCTTTCCAAGTCATGTGTGAATGTGAAACAATCTTGAATTAAGAGGTCATTAAATAAATAGGCAAGAGGCTCCCGTCTATCTGTGTATAAGGATGTAAGAAAGACCACAGAAATGTGAGTGAAGAGATTTCCTAAGACAGAAACATGCAGAGTCCAAAGGAATGGCAGGATACAAGTGTCCATAATTCGGAGCCTGGCAAGTGGAGGCAGGAGGATCCTGAGGTTGAGATTATCCTGATCATGGTAATGAGACTCTATCTCAAAATAAACCAAGGACTGGACAGATGGATCAGCCGTTATGAGTGCTCCCTGCCCTCCCGGAGGACCAGAGTTTGGTTGCCAGCACCTACACCAGGTAGCTTCTGAGCACCTGTAGCTCCAGGGATCTGCTGCCTTCTAGTCTAGTGGTCATCTACTGACGATGTGAGCCCCAGATTCCATCCCCCCCTACAATAAGTAAACAAGTAAACAAACTCACAGGCAAATAAAGACCAGCTCAGCCCAGTGCCGTGTGTGGGAAGGAAGAGAAGACACAAAAAGCTAAAATGTGTTCTCAATTAAGGGTGTGCACAGCATGGCACCTGATTCTCCAGATGAGAAGAATGGGTCCAGCTCACACCTGCCCTGCTCTGCATTCCTTTCTCTGTGTGCTGTGGATCTCATTGGTGCTCCTCTGTATTTTATTATTTTTAAGAGGCTATTAATGATCATCTAGAGATTGGAGCCAGCCGATTAACAGCCTGATAAGTGACAGACAGCTTGCTTTGGGGGAGGGGGGATGTCAGCGTCTTTCTCAGTTTTAGCAAAATGTCCCATACTTGTCCTGGGTCTTTCAAGCATCCTTCCTCCTAGAGAGTGACAGTATTACTGGTGGTGACAGTATTATTCTGTCTCTGTCCCTGTCTCTCTGTCTGTTTCTGTCTCTGTCTGTGTGTGTGTGTGGGGGGGGGTAGATCAGAGCTCAGTCATGAGTGTTGTTCCTCAGGACTCTGCTCACCTTGGATTAGTGGGACAGGGACTCCCAAGGACTTCCTCTCTCGTCTCTGTTTTCCCAGCAGCAGGATAATAAACAAAGGCCACCACATCTAGATAATTGAAACAGGTGGCTTCTAGGGAACCACACTCAAGTTCTTGTTCCCATGAGGCAATAGAACCTTGTCACCATCTGTAATTTCTTTCTTTAATTCAAGGATGCAATCCTCCAAAAACAAAAACAAAAACAAAACATAAATAAATAAATAAAAAACGCAAGTTGGGCTGTGGCAGTTTTTCCTTCCTGAGTCCCTTGTAGACTGGGCTGGAGTGATGGAGGTATGCCACACTCACAGCCACTCCTGCTTCCAGCTACTTCCAAAAAGGTGGCCTGCTTGGTAATGACCTTGAGGGTCCTGTCTCCCAGCCTCTCTCCTTTGGTTTCCAGTGGTGCTTTGGAGTGAATTCTCTCTGGAAACTGAAGCTCTCCAACTCTTGGGATGGAGAGGCCCTGCTGGTCTACAGATGCACACCTAGTTCAGAACCACAATGCTGTTTACTTGGGGGAGGGGGAAAGAGAAAGTTTTGAGGCCCCTGCATTAAGAACCTGTCACCATGCCCTCTCAAATTACATGCTTCTCAAGAGCAGGCTGCTTTAATAAAAATAGATCCTATGCGACATGTTATTTTTATAATTGGACCAAAGATCAGAAGGAGAGCACACTTACAAGATAATCTGAAAATGAACAGACAAATAACACAGTAATCACCAAATCCTTGTTACTTGAAGCCCGTCTACCCCGGGCGGCCCCTTCTCCCTCGATGATCAGGCCTGACCCCTATTAATTTTAATAGGAGTTAAGTAGTCACATCAAGAGAAATAGCAGTGGGTACAGTCCCAGCGAGCCAACCCCTGAGATTAAGACCTTCACTTTTGGCTTTCTTCTGAGAATGTGACACACTGCCTGATGCTTATCTGCTTTTAATTGTGTGTTGTGTGTGTACGTTTGCCTCCCTGCTTTTTGCAGAGGAGGTAATTTGCAAATCATTGCTATCTGCCTCCCTCCAAGGAAGAGATAAATTACAAGCAAGGCTGCGGCGTTTGGCCTGTTTGATATCCTTTACTGATAAATTGGAGTGCACGTTTGTAATTAATACCCAGTCCTCTCTGGCCGACTCGCTACACCAAGGCTTGCGGACATCTGGCTGCCATGAAGGATGATTGTTGGGATTCGCCCCGCTTTTTCTTTTCCTTTCTTTCTTCTTCTTCGTCTTCTTCTTCTTCTTCTTCTTCTTCTTCTTCTTCTTCTTCTTCTTCTTCTTCTTCTTCTTCTTTTTAAGTTTTTACTCTTTTTATCATTATCATTTGAAAATACAGAGGGAACAAATCTAGCAGAGGTTCTGTTGGGCAGTGTCAGAATCCTTCGGTTTTATTAAGCAGTATCTTCAAAGAGGAAGCAGAGGCAGGCTTGCTTCTGTGAGCTTTAATAACATGGAAGTGACATTTCCCTGTGTTTAAATATTGCTTTGTTAGGCCAAGCTTGCAGGTGGAATGCAAATAAATAAATAAATAATAAAAAAATAAAGCACCCTGCTGTTGGAACTTGAAACTAAAGAGAGATAGGGTCCCTCTTTACCTTCTCTCTTGAAAAAGGAACTAGAGAGAAAGCCAGAATCAGAGAAATCAAATTAGATTTAAAATTCCTCTGAACAGGATAAACACTGCTTTCTGAAGAAGTAAACCAAACAAAGGGAGACACTATTTAATAGGATCTTGGCAGATAAGAAAGGCTCAGCATTTGCAAAGGACCTTGAAGTTTCAAAAAGAATTTGGGAAATGAGCTGTGGAACTTCCTATCTCCTGACTTAGGTGAAGGAAGAATTATAAAACCATGGCCATTTGGCAGATAAGGATTGAGGCTCAATCAGTAGGTGTGTATTCTCAAGATACAGATGGGGTATGAAAACAGGTCTTCTGGTATTCAGGGCAATTCTCTCTCCACCTGGGCGGGGGCAGGGGACATCCCCATGACTTGATGGTTTATATTCAAGTGAGTAAGGCCATCAGTGGATTTTAGACAAAACAGAGAATAGAGAAAGTGTGGGCCATTTACTGCTGAGCCAGTTGAACTGCCTTCCATCATCCCTTTCCATAACTCCAGCTGGGACATTCTTTTAAAACACCCCATTCCCACCTCCTTCTTCTTGTTAACTTTTAAGCTAATTTTCCTTTTGCATCTCTCTCACATTTGCCAGCTCCTACTATGTTCACCTGCATGGTAGTTCAATGCCCATCAAGAAACAACAGTTAAATAGCAACAACAACAAAACAAACAACAACAAAACAAAACAAAACAAAAGAAAACAAAGACTCAGACCCTGAAGGTCCCCTATGTGGCATACTGGGAACCACAGCTTTTGTTCTAAGATGCTTTTGTTAGGCAGAGAAACGTCTGGAAAGATTATAAGAACACTAAGCAAGATACAGGGCCCAAGACCCAAGCTAGGCTCTTTAGATAAAGACAATTGGATTTAAGCTCCTCACTTGTAGAGTTTTTGGGGGTAGCTAAATTTGACCAATCAAGTGGACACTTCTGTTTTTAAGTAGGAGTGAACTCTGATTCCTAGAACTCTATAGCATGACCCTATCCATTCACACAATCCCATGTTTTCTGATTGTCACTGTTCAAATATGACTTGGGTAATATTTTGTGTAGAGGTATGATCTGAAGAGGACAGTCTAGTCAGGAACTGTGGTGGTTTGAATGAAAATGGTCCCCACAGGCTTATAGGAAGTGGCACTTTTAGGAGGTGTGGCCTTGTTGAAGTATGTGTGGCCTTGTTTGAGGAAGTGTGTCTCTAGGGAGATAGGCTTTGAAGTTTCAGATGTTCAAGCCAGGACCTGTGTCACCCTCACTTCCTGCTGCCTGTTAATCCATATACAGAATTCTCATCTAGTACCATTTCTGCCTGCCTATCACCTTGTTTCCTGCCATGACAATGATGGAAGAAACCTAAGAAATGAAAACCAGCTGTAGTTAAATGTTCTCCTTTATAATAGTTGCCACGGTCATGGTGTCTCTTCCAGCAATAAAACCCCACGAAAGACAGAAGTTGGTACCAGGAGTGGGATATTGATAGTCCTGACAGTTCCTTTGCTCAAAGGAATTTGTACTTTGAGCCTTTGGATTAGAAAAACAGTTGAATGCTTTAAGTGAGGTTTAATGGTCATACTATTAGGGGCATGGAAGAAAATAGTGCTGAGGGTGATTTGAGCCATTGGGGTACCAGCTCAAGAGATTTCAGAGGAGAAGAATATTAATATGTGGTCCAGAGACTATTCTTGTGATATTTTGGCAAAGAATGTGACTGCTTTCTGCCATTTTCCAAATAATATGCCTGAGGCTAAATTGAAGAGTTATGGATTAACAGCTTTGGCACAGGGGATTTTCAGACAACTTAATATTGACTGTGTTTCTTGGTTATTAGTGGCCAGTCCTATGCAGACATATCTATAATTAAAAAGAGGCAAGCTGAGCAAGGGAAAATACAAAGTGTTCAGTTTGATTAAAAAGGGGGGGGCACCAAGAAGTGTAATCACTTTCTTCCTACTGCCTGCTAACCAGATGTAGAACTCTCAGCTACTTCTCCAGCACCATGTCAACTTGCGTGCTACCATGCTTCTAGCCATGAGGACAAACAATGGACTCAACCTGAACTGTCTGTCCACAGCAATAAAGTCCTAACTAAGACAAGAACCCAAAGGAAGAACAGATGTATTGATGTATTTTCAGTTGTTGAGAAGTTCTGTGGAAAACAACAAAGCCAGCTGAGGAAGGGAAGAGAGGGTCTATTTCAGACACCATAGACAGGGAAGAGGTATCTGGGAGTGGTGGTGGCATGTGAATGGACACCTGAACAAAGAGAGTGGGGGGAAGAGAATTCTAGGAAGAAGGCCTTTGCTGGTACATCTCTGTGGTCAATGAGAGCTACACAACATGACAACCAATGGGAGAGCTGCCTGGGGCCTTCCACCTGAGGAGATGTACATACAGATGAGCTTCTCCAAGCATTACCAACCAGTCTTTCCATAAAGTTGTAAGTTTAAATTCTTACTTAGAGTTGGACCTTTAAGTCCAAACAGAGCTCTTGAGCAATGCTCTTTGTTGTCTGAGTGCTGGAGAGTTGAAGCCCAGAAAAAAGAATGGAAGCTGCATGTTGGGCTCACTGAAAAGTTGTGTTAGGATCAGCAGTCATGTCTGTGAGTTGGGGGAGGAATGAGATTCTGGTTAAGAATTAATATGCTGTGGCTGGGGTGATGGCTCAGAGAATAAAGCTCTTGGCAGACAAGAGTAAGGACCTGAATGTAGTGGGAAATTTGTTTTGTTTTGTTTAGTTTAAACATAAAAATGTTATGTGAATATGTTTTTGTTTTAATCCTAGGTGTGGGGCATGGGACTGCTTCAGATTGTCCACAGCAGCTGGCTATGATTTGTCTCATGCTCTGGCAGCGGCATGATTTTGCCAGCTGGAGATACATTATTTTTGAAATTCTGGGGACTCTTCAGAGGGTTATATAAACACGAGAGCCCCAAGAAGGGCCAGAGGTGCTCCAAAGAGTCAGATCCTGCTGCTGCTGTTGCTCCTGCTGCTGTTACTGTTTGGTGTTTTCTGGATTGTTCATTGCTGGTTGAAGATACTCTGACAATAAAGATCAAATTTGCCCAGAAGAACTCGACATGCCAAATCAGCAGAAGTAGTCTAATGACATTGATTTCCCGTTTCCCATCTAATTGTCTTTCTCTCTTACCCAGTGTTGGGAGGTTGTAAAGGATAGGAATGGTGTAGGGAAGTAGGAAAAAGAACCCAATAAAGCTTCAAAAAAGTATAGCTACACCTAAGCTCACAGTTCAGTTCTCTACCACTGAGTTATAACCCCAAGTTATAAGTTCAAGTCTCCAGAACCCTTGTGAAACCGGGAGCAGTAAAACAAGTTTGGAATCTTACTACTCTTAAGTAAACATGGGAGAAGGAGATGAGAATCTTAGGGAGCTTTTGGGCCAGCTAGCTTGGTGTATGAAGCAATGATCAACAAAGGAGAAACATTGCTTCACAGTGTAAAAGGAAAAATGACACTTGAGCTTGTCAGCTAACTGTCTCCCACCCCCACTTCTTACTAACCATTCCTCTTCCTCAGTTTGAGTTGATAATTTGGCTCAATTATAATGATGGCAACTGCATTAACTGCCATCCCAACATATACACATACACAACACAAGTATACTTATATCAACACACACACACACACACACAAAGTTGATGAAGGTGGAGGCTGCATTTATTGGTGATAAAATTTTTCTTACAGGTTAGTCAGGAAGGAACCAGATTTAATTCCCAAAAACATAGCAAGAAGAATTGGACAGAGGCAGATGGAAGAAATGTTCAAAGAAAGAGGAAATGTTCAAAGATGTTGGAGAAGTTGTTAAAGAGATGTAGATGCTTTACAAATTTCACACTTTTCACACTCAGGCTAAATATGGAGACCCAGACCATATGACATGAGGGAGAGGGCTCCATCCTGTTGGTAGGGTGTACATGAGGGATGATGGAGTCTCCATCATAAGGTAATTACCTTAAGCCTCCAGTAACCTTGTATCAGCATTTGCCTCTAGACATTAAACTCATCAGCATTGCTCAGTCTAGCCTTCTATGGACACATACATATAAATTTTTTGTAAGTGTGCACAGGAAGGGACCACAGCTCAAACCCCAATACAGGGCATCAGCTTTCCAGGCTTGTAGGTGCCCAAGGGAACAGTGCCAGCAAGAGTCCCAGGAACAGTGCATCCCCGGGTGTGGGGGTGTTCCAGGTGGATGTCAGAACCCCCAGGCCCTCTCTCAGTCCAAAGCTCCTTTCACTGTACTGCTTTTGGGTCTCAGTGGTCTCTCCCCTGTAGCTATCAAAAGGGGCCAAAGGGAATGTACAAAAGGGAACTGCAAATTCTAGCTTGGACCATTGTGCTCAGTGACTAATTATTTCCAGAAATGGTGCTCTGTGATCACATGCTTCCCCCCCCCCCACACACACTTATACTATTCCATAGACTGTTAGGGGTTGGGTCTGTTCTGCCAGTTCCTTAAGAGACCTGTCATGTGGTGTGTATGCTTTCTTTATAGCCTTCACACAGGGAGCACTCGGCAGAGAACAGATGAATGGTTGAATGAATGAATGAATGAATGAATACAAACCTTCTTATCTTTAGCTTATCATGTCTCTAATTTTGATGTTGTCCTTTTGTGTGAAATATTTTCTTTTTATCATTTCTCCAACCAATGTTAGCATTGGTAGCAACCAGCAATTAAAACAAAAATAGTGCTTTTCTGTGTTCAAGCCACATGGCCCTTTATTAATGACACTTCGGAGCTCTGCTCTTGAGCTCAGATTGGCAAAAGAGAGCTTGTGTGCTCACAGAATGTAACTCGAGTTCCAATAAAAGTTGATTGCCTCCATATGAAGTGTATGGACTGGGGGTAGGTAGCTGTCTCTTGGACAGCTTACAAGGCAGGTTTCATGTTTCATCTTCTGCACCGGGCTTTACAGTGAAGCCACAAACGTCTACCCACTCCCTCTTGCTGAACATTGAGTAAACAGCATCGTGTTCTCATTCAAAACTACATCCGCAGAATCACAGTGTGAAAAGGGCTCCAGATTGCCTGTCAGCCTTAGTGCTCAGTGTGGGCTTCAGGGACACCTGGTAACTAATTGACAGGTCATCTTTAAACATGGGCAACTCAAGTGGGACCTCAGAGGTGGCAAAGTAAAAAATTTACCGATAAGTATTGTTACTATTATCATGTTAAATTACTCTTTACATACTTGTGCGTGTGTGTGCTGTGAGTATGATCATGTCTCTCTGTGTGTATTGTATGTATTCATGTGTATGTGTGTGTGAGAGAGACAGCGTGTCCACCAGGGGTTGATGTCCAATATTTCTCTGTATCTCTGATCTCTCTGCCTTTTGTGAACCCCGTCACTGGGCTGAGTGCTCACCCGTTGCTATTCTGTCTCTGCAGTGAGCTCTAGGGATCAGCCTGTCCCCTCCTGTTGGAGCTAGAGTTACGTCTGTGCACTGCCACGTTGAGCCTCTTAAGTGGGGTCTGAGGATCTAAACTCTTCTCTCCATGCCTGCTCAGGCACTCTCACTGCCAGGGCACCTTCCCAGCCTCGGGGTAAGTATTACACGACAACTTTCTTTTGTTCACCCTGAAAAGGATCCTCACTGGTTCTCTCCAAAGTCTTGATTCTGGGATCACCCAGGCTTGTGTGAGGACCCGTGTTGACACACACCCAGCACAGGGCAGTATCTGTGTGGCAGCTGTTTACCCCACAGCACAGCTGGCCCCAAACAGGAAATGAGAGAGACCTTCTCCAGGGAAAACTAAAGGAGTTTTTGGTGAGCAGAATGCAATTATCCCGGCTGGAAAGGTGCCAGGGTAGACAGTGCGCACGGCCTGCCTCAAAGGCTGCGTGGGGCTCTCTCCCACACAGCCTGTCTCAAGCAGAAAACACAATGGGAGCATCGTCAGGCTCGTCTCAGCCACTAACGGCAACGGTGATCGTGGTGATAAGTAGCATATTGTTTGTGACGGCTCTGCCTTTTCAGGGTGAAGTGGGCATGGGCTGGAGTCAACAACCCCAGAACAGCTTATGAGCTGTCATATTGTTGGGATTCACCTCCGCAAAGTTATTGACAACCAAAGACCGGTCTGTTCATTTGAGTGTGTGTGTGTGTGTGTGTGTGTGTGTGTGTGTGCGCGCGCGCGCGCAGGAATATAGGGGCAAACGGAGGCAAAAAGGGGTGACGTTGGGGGTGACGTTGGATCCTCTGGAAATGGAGTTACAGGCAGTTGAGAGAAGCCACATCTGGGTGCTGGGGACTGAACTCTGACCTCTGGAAGAACAACAAACACTCCTAACCACTGAGCCACCTCTCTGGTCCTGTGGGGCTAAGTGTTGAGGAACTGTTGGTGACAATGCACCTCTGGCCGAATGGGTTCTCACTAGAGATGACATTTGTTTTAGCCACTTCTTGTGTGCATACACAACAGTCTGAAAAATAAGTGCAAAAGATCTATGTGTATGTGTGTGTTGATTAGCCCAGTTGACAGACGAGAGACTGAAGCATGAAGAGATGATTGGGCCTACTTGCGACTGTACTTACTTTCTTGAGTGTCTTTGAAGAAGTGTATGCTCTGTGGCTCTTTACCCATTCCCAGAGCCACCTTGAGTGAGGAGCCTGGTGCCTTCCCTTCCGAAATGCTAATGGATGTCTTTTCAACATGTTTTTCAGTGCTGGATTTAAAAATTATGTAAGGTGTAGTTTTGAAGTTGGAGCCGTCAAAAAGTTCAGTCATGACGAGTTGACTAGAAAATATATTTGATAATAAAAATTCAGTTTAAAAAATGGATTACATAATCCATTTTGCTAAACATAGCTTGCATGAATCTAATGAGAGTCATCTCTGAAATCAATCACCGAGAAAGCAAACTTAAAGTTCTTGTGGAATACTGTCCTGATAAATGGCGTTCTCTGACAGTGTCTGGGTAAATACGGTGCGCTCGTGATTGATCCGCGAGAATCTCGAGTTGTTTTAAAAGGAATATTTCATTTTTATATTCCTATGTGGTTGCCGTGAGCGACACGCGTGGATTCAAATTCCAGTTCCTCCACCAACTCCGTGACCTTGGATGCAGCCCTTCATTCTGGAGTGAGATGTCAGGAGGTGGGACAGAGATGACAAACGGCGAAGAGATGACATGGTGACATGATATATACGAAAATGGCCAGGATGACATCTGCCACACAGGATGCGTTCCAAAGCTTAAAAAAAAAATCATTTCCTAGAGTTATTTACAGTTATGCTCTCTCAAT
>NW_026591437.1:0-20245 GCF_907164565.1 Psammomys obesus | reverse complement strand
TTATGTTGACCACTTAGCCTCAGGGCTCTCCCTGTCTCTGCCTTTCCATCTCAAGTTTCACAAATGCACACTGCCACACACACACACACACACACACACACACACACACACACACACATATATTTAACGTGGGTTCTAAGGATCAAACTTGAGCATTCATGCTGGCAAAGCAAGCACTGTACTCATGGAGCTATCTCTCCAGACCACTTTAACTAATCTTATTGTTCTTATCAGTGCCTGTGTTTAATTTAGAGATTATGTAACGTTATTGCTACTTTGGGTTCATCATAAACAATCACAAGATGCACTGGCTGGGGCTAAGGAAATGGCTCAATGGATTTAGCACTTGCTGTGAGACAGTGGGGCCTGGGCACAGTTCCCCTTGCTCCCTTAAATGTGGATGCAGTAGAGTGCCTCTGTAACCCTTGTTTGCCTATGGCAATGAGATGGGAGGCAGAGGCAGCCGAATCCCAGATTCTCCATGGACAGCTAGCCTGGCATTTGCGGTAGCAAACAGGAGAGCCTTTATCAAACAAGGTTCAAACAGGAAAAGGCGGACACCCAGGCCTGTCCTGCATCCTTCACGGGCATGCCATGGCCTGCACATTCCAGCACACATACATCAGAATCAAAAAGACAAAAAAAAAAAAATTGTTTCAATAGCCACCGTTTTTTTACTCCTCCTTTTGGTGTTCTGCTAGGGCACATCCGATGGAGGCTGGACTCTGCCCAGAGGTTCAGCGGCAGCAGTTCTGTTTTGTTCTACTATGGCCCTGTGGATATAGTGGGCTGACTCTGTTTCATGTGTCTTTAATTTTCCGTGGGCAGATGAACATCCTAAGACAGACTCTTCCGGCAACAGCAGAGGTTCATGAAGATCAACTTCACCTCACTAGCACCTTGAAGTCTTTGCTCATCTCTTAATAGTGGTGCTCCTGGACCACACCACACTATGTAGCTAAGCTCAGAGCCATTCCATGGAGTGGCAGGTGGTCCCTGTAGGATCTGGACTGAGGAAAAGATAAATAATTTTATTTTTCTGTGGTACTGGAGATTGAACCCACATGCCGGGGGGAGTTCTGCCACTCAGCTCTACCCTTAGGAAAGAATGAATATTTCTGAGCAGTAATTTATTCTACCAAACCACCTCCCTCCTCTTGTCATTTTTTGAGAAGTATATATATGTAAAAAATTGTGAGATACACATAATAAAAATTTAAGATACTGATGTTTTATTTGGAAGAGGATGCTCTGAAAGATTTGGAGAGATTACACACTTGTTTGAGATCACACGGTAGCCATAACTCAGATTCCTAGTGTACAAATCCCTCCCGTTTTGATGGAAATATGTGACACTGGGTGGGGGCGGGGAGATTCTAAGACTCCCTAAAGGCAGAGTATACACTGTACCTATCCATGCTTCCTCTAAGGAGGAGAACATGTTTCTGAGCTCTGCAGTCCAGAGAATGAAGTTGGTAGGTAGAGTAACCCCAAGCCCTGGGAGCTGAGGCAAGACCGGGGAAGTCCTAGTGAGTCCTCAGCCACCGAAGAGCAGGAAGACAGCACTGTGGGCATGCACAGGAACCCTGTTTCCAGGCCAAGAACAACAGATCATGCACACATGCCCCACAGCTTGCAGTGGAGTGGGGAGCCTTGCTGGGTCCTGGAACTCTCCCATAGTCTCCAACCAGTTGGGGACAGGAAGAACCTTCTGACCCTCACTTTTCTTTCCTTGGGGATATTGTGTTATCAGTACTGTGTTTTTCAGAATGCTCTGATATTTTTAAGCTAAATGCAGACCAGGCTGGGTTCTCAGAAAACTGCCGACTTCACTCTGTCAAAGTCTTCCACGTTGGTGTGAAGAACTCACATACTTAGGTATGCCTCCTGCTTGGTACTCCCTCACCACTGAGTCCCCACTCTTGTGAACTTATTGTTCTATTGAAGCATGTCACGAAACCTAATTTTGTCAGACACTTTGCAAATATTGATTGAATAAGTGTGTGAGCTAATGTTGACAATTGGGTGAATTAATGAATCAGACAACTATGTGTCAATGAATATGTGTGTGAATCAAAGAGTGGGTGAGCGGGTGAGATGCTACACTGATGATGGGGTGCATGAAAGATTAGGTGGAAGGTTAGCTGAAGTGAAAGGCTGAATTCCACCCCCCCTTAAGATCCACTTGCAAATGTACCACGTACATCTTGATGGTGTAGATCTGGTCAACTGTATTCGTGCTTCCCACTTCAGTTGGGCAACTGTGCTTAGGAGTTCAACAGTCGCACCAATATCTTACAGCACATTCTTGAGTGAGATAATGTGATTTGAGACAAAGGGTTCCTGGCCTTCAAATCTTGACATATATGCTAATACAGAAGGGCAGAGAATTCAGGCACCCCCCCACACACACACCTTATTCAGTGGTGATCTTCTGCTTACTTACCAGTTTGGTGGACGGAACCTGTAATCTGCATTTAGGGTATTCTCAGTAGAGATGCCCCTGGGGGCGGTGGAATTGACATGAGATATAGTGGAGCCTTTTAGGTCCTTTACATCTCTGAACCAAGAGTTGTTTCTCATGGCAGGGCAGAGCATGGCACATGAATCAGTACTCCCGGGGTAAAGTGAACTTGGCCTTGTCTAGTCGGAGAGGTCCCACTATCTAAATGACTGCCTCTTCTATGGGTCCCAGTGGGACCCATGTTCATGTTTTCCTTATCTTACACTCTCACCGATTGTTACAGGCCAGCTGAAGAGTATGCTCAGTGTTAGCTCATCTCTATATGAGTAGATCATTGAAGCTGGTACTGAGGATATTAGTGACAAGCCATTTCCAAGTACACTGACTCTGTAGTACTCTCCAAGTTCCATTGTCAGAAAAAGCAAGAGAAGTGTGGAGACAAAAAGACCAATTGAGTAGCGTTTGAATGAGAAGAAGAAGTGACTTGATAGAAATGGCATCAATGATAAGCTATCTATGTAGCTATTCTTTCGCCATCTATCTATCTACTATCATCTATCTATCTATCTATCTATCTATCTATCTATCTATCTATCTATCTATCTATCTATCTATCTATTTATCTATACCTACCTACCTACCTACCTATCTCATAAACCAGGGACCCCTGAATGAAGCAAACAGAAAGGAGATAGATATTTGGGGCATGAGCTCTTGACAAGCCTGATGTGGCTGTGGCAGTGACTCCCAGGGTATTAGTAAACAATCCAGAAACCAAGCAAGAGACCAACAAATGTGTTTTGTTCTTATGTAACCTTCTGGCTATCCAAGAGGATTTGGTAAGTTTTCTGAACCCAGCCAACTCAATCACCATAAAATTAACCATAAAATATAGTCTTCCCCAATACCATAACACAGTTACTGGTCTCTCCTTACCCAATACCTTATCCCACAATTCCTTGCCCCTTGATGCGTCAGCTTCATATGAGAAAGCCATCATCAAGGTCTGGTTTTTACTTCCAGCTTTGTAGAAGATACGGTCCTAGCTTCCTGGGGGATACAGGATTGACTTCCTCTTCTCCAGGGCCCTTCAGTAGACGGCTCTGTGATATCTTTGATTGCTGGGATAGGAGGTAGTCACTTTAGTCATACAGAATTGTGAGGCTCTGCCTACACATGTGAGAAGTTAGTCTACTGTGTGGAGGTTAAAGAAACATCCCCGACTAGTCTCTAATTTCCTGTGTGCCTGGAGTGTTAACATGTGTTATCCATTTAGTAACCACAGGGCTAATAATTACATTAGCAACTTTTCCACATTCTTGCTAGTCAAGTTGGACTTCTCTGAAGCATTTCTAGAAAGTGCTGGGTGTTTCCCACGATGTATGTTTCTTGTTATCTCATGTCCACTTAGAACCTCTTGATATGAGCTAGAAAGGAGAATGGAGATATATGAACTCATTTCCAAAGTCAGAGGATGTTTGGCAGGGTGACTCCTTCAGAACACAGACTCGATTTCAACCCTGAGTACACAGCAGAGGAGTGCCACCCACTGATGTATAGTTGTGTTCAGGATCTGTAGTCTAGTAACCACACTTACCCAATAATGCCTTTTAATCAATCTGGGCTTACTGGAAACTGCAGGTTGGGGCAACTTGGAAGTAACTTAGCCTCTTTCCAATAGAATGACCCTAAGTTGATGCTTAGTCTCTTAAAGTTCTAGTAACAATCTGTGAGTCAAGTGTTAGGAGCAGCTGGTTGTAATGTACATTGAAAGGGTTAATTAAGGTCAGTGTTATCCCAGGACTGGAGACCTCAGAAAGCCAACCCACAGTTAAAAAGCAGAGCACACAAGTATCTTTTATGTATGAGTTTAGGAACTACAAGAGAAACAAAAAAGATGAGAGATTTTGTTTGTGGACTTGAAAAGCCTATTGTGTAGATTTTGCTCTCACCTGCAGGCATTCAACCCACCACCAGCACAAACCCCGGCTTTACTGTGTCACCATTAACCATGTGCCATCGATTGTAGACACTAAGGCAGAGCTCTCCGAACTCTGAAGGACATGTGTGCAGACTAGATTCTTGACCCACCTCTGGGTCAACTTTATTTTACCTTTAATGCAAAATTCAATTTTTATTTGGATTTTAAGCCATCTCCAGTTATCCGATCAATACCAATATGCATATTCAAAGACTGGTTTCATCTCACCTGGAAGTATAATACTCTTCAGACTCACTCTAGGCCTTTATACTTATATAAGCACAATTCCAATCAGGACATGGATTCTCCGTGTCAGATGGAAAAGGTACCCTTGTGTGTTTCTGTCACTTGGACAGCTTTGTTTGCGTCTCAGGGACAAAGACAGCCCATGAGTCTCCATCTCCAGCATCTCCAACTTGGAGTCTATGAAAACAATACCCAGGTAGAAATTGTCAGTGTTTTCTACTTGTGGGTCAGCCTGGAAGGATCAAGTGAGAAAAAGTTTTTATAGCACACATCATTGAAGGGGGCCTTCCAGGTGAAGGATTTCCTGACTACACCTGCAACCTTTTAACACGTACATTCTTGGATTACATTGCATTTCCCTTCTGTGTAACCTGGCTGTGCAGTCACCATTAATTACCCATGCTCATAGCTTTTTTTTTTTTCTTTGGAAATGACTTGGCTGGTGAAGTATTTTCCATGGACGCATGAGGTCCTGAGTTCAGATCACCAGTGTCAATGTAAAATGTGCATGGTGGTATACACCTGTATTCCTAGAGCTGAGGAGGCAGAGCCAGGAGGCTTCTGGAGCATGCTGGTCAGTTACCCTTTCTGAATAGATGGGTTCCAGGTTCAGTGAGAGAGGGAGAGAAAGAGAGAAAGAGAGAGAGAGAGAGCCCTTCTCAACATGTCTGATATGCGATCTCTACACGTACACAAGACACACACACACACACACACACACACACACCAGTAAGGGAACAAGCATGGCATACACCTGTCCTCCCATTCTTTGTACTCTCTTACTAGAGAAGGTGACAGTTGTATGTTCTCTGAGGCAGGGGAATACATAAAAAGATAAAGCAACTGTGACAAGGGGATCCAGGAGGGCAGTTTAGAAGGCAGCCCCTCACTCCCATTTACTGATGTCAGCATTCTGTAGTGACTATTTCTCCTTGCCTGTGGGCAGGAGACAAACCATTCAAAGGGACACATTGGGTTAGAGGCGCTTTACAGACTTTGACTTGCATCTAGCCAAAAGAAAACAAGGTGCTGAGCAATAAGCTTCTGTTACTGTGGAAAATTCTAGTCTGGCAACATTGTGATGCAGTGTCCTTATTCCTTATTCAAGAAAGGGAAACTTAAGAAATACATCCAGGATGCCCAGGATGAAACAGGAGTGCATCCCCCCAGTGGCTGGGTCTAGATAATCAGAGCCTTTTAAAAACCCTGATTAAAACAAAACAAAACATCCGGAGTGGCTGCATTGTCATCTGTGGCCTGGTAAGACTGCTCTCCCCTCAGAGGGAGGTGATCAAAGAGCAGGCCTATCAGATTGTGTCGGAGGCAGTCCCTCTGGATGTGATCTGATAGACTAAGATCAGATGGAAGGAGAGGAGGACCTCCCCTACCAGTGGACTTGGGGAGGGGCATGAATGAAGAAGGGGGAGGGAGAGTGGGATCGGAAGGGGAGGAGGGGAGGGTTATGGGGGGATACAAAGTGAATAAAATGTAAAATGTAAAATAATAATAATAATAATAATAATAATAATAATAATAATAAAGAAATTTAAAAAACAAAACAAAACAAGTTTTACATTAAAGGCAAGACTGGGCAGTGGCCCACAGCTAAAGAAACAGTGTCCTCCAGATATAGCAGACAGTTCCAGCTGCACATATGAAGTCATAGAAACTGTGATAAAATGAGCAAGACCCAGGCAAGGTAAAGTCAGACAAAATCCCAGCGTGAAGAGGACATGATGTCCCATCTGCAGCCAAGGAGCTATGGGCAAGTGTTAGCTGCTGGGAAACAGAGTCAATTTTCTTTAAGACTGTAGGCCCTGTAAGTCAGCCACACTCCTATTAAAGGCCATACATCTGAGAACATATTAACAGCACAAATTGGACTTTATGTTTAAAAACAAAACAAAACAGAATATACAAAGTTGGAGAGTAAAAATGGGGTTAGATTTGGGACGAGTTGGGAACGGGATGGATATGATCAAAACACATAGCTCTAAGTTCTCAAAGAACTAATAAAACAAGGGAAAAGAGCAGCAACAGAAAGGTTCACAGCCGGTATGGGAATACACATAAAGAGAAAGCAACTGCAGCAAGGGGATGCGGGCGGGCAGTTTGGAAGGCAGCCCCTCACTCCCATTTTCTGATGTCGGTGTCCTCTAGTGAGTCCTGCTCCTTGCCTGCGGGCAGGAGATGAACCGTTCAAAGGGACACACTGGGGTAGAGGCGCTTTACAGGCATTGACTCGCATCTCACCCAAAGAAAACAAGGTGCTGAGATGTTATTTCTGCAGTTATGTTATAAAGT
Source organism: Psammomys obesus (assembly GCF_907164565.1). NCBI lineage: Eukaryota > Metazoa > Chordata > Mammalia > Rodentia > Muridae > Psammomys > Psammomys obesus. Next base: position 13,250 of record NW_026591437.1, on the reverse strand, counting down.
CAAGATGTCAGTTTCACTGAGAAATACTCCCCGCCTTCCTGGCTCTGGGAAAGTAAGCTGCCGCATCAGGAGCTGCCCTGCACAGGAGCCCTGTGGCACTGAGCAAACAGAGAAGACCAGAATCTTAGTCTTCAAGGGGCTGAATGTTGCAGGTGTCAAGAGAGCTTGGATAAGCTCTTTTTCCAGTCAAGCCTCAGATGGCCTGGTTGACACCCAACCATAGCCAATATTATGGTAAAAACACTAGAATGATGAGGCTGCAAACACCGCAGATGGGAAATAAAAGGCTCGCAGCTGGGGATGAGAAAATCAAGCTGACCAGAGAAGAGAAAAGACAGAGCTCTGGTAAAACAAAACAACATTAAACAAAACTAAAAACAATTAAGGCCAGACGTGGCAGGCTCTGACTGGCTGCTGTGGGGACCTAAGGAATGTGTCCAAGCATTGTAATCCTTTCCCATAACCTTGCATCTAATTGCAGCAGATGAAACTCTGGAAAGACTTCTAAAAAACAAAACAAAACAAAACAAACAAAAACAAAACATCCTCCTTGTCTAGGAAGGAGACTCTCCCAGACTGTCCCATGGGTGGGTTAGTTCTGAGCTAACCAAGAGATTCTATAGTTGCCTCTTGGAAGCTCTGCCTGCTGATGGCCCAAACAACCCTTTGCGGTGAAGCACTCTAGGGTTGCAGTCAGGTTGTTCCCAATAGATCAGAGACAGGTAACATCAACAAGGCTCTGTGGTCCTCAAAGTCATTATGATGTTGCTTGCATCATGGTTTCTACACTTACGGTGGTTTGAATGAAGAATGTCCTACCTGTGGTTGAGGAATTTATTCCCCAGGTGGCAGTGCTGTTTGGGAAGGTCATGGAGGTACAGCCTGACTGGAGGGCGTTTAGCACAGGAGGTGGGTTTTGAGGTTTGGGCCTTGCAGCAGTTTGCTGTCTCTGCTTCATGTTTGTGGTTGAAGATGTGAGTCAGAATCACAGTCATGAGAACTTGTGTACTGGGGCTTTTTCCAAGTACTAAGCACAAAACAGAGTTTGAAACGTGCTCACCCATTCTGTCACCATGGATGAGGCACAGAAGTCAGCCATCTACTTACCTGAAATATACTGAGCAGACTAGGGTTCCTACTCCAGTCCTGCAATCCCAGTGTCCAGGATTTTAACCAACATATAATTTTGCACTGTATACACTGGTCAGATCTTTACAGTTTAGTTTTTGTCTAAATGTTCTGCCTCATTCAATCTGACCCCTTCTGGGATTCTAAAAATGTCTTAATGGCAGGTAGACCTGCTTGTATTGACCAATTATTTTTTTAAATACATTTTACATGATCTGGTTGACATTTCACCAGTCTTCAAGGTACTGTCACTTGCAACACATAGTCTTAGGTTTGAAGTTGTTGGGTCATTTACAGCATGGTATAATTTGTCAGTCACTAACCACACTTGTGTTCTGTGTCTCCCTGGCATCATGCACGGAGAACCCTTGATCCTTACCATGATCTTGAGAAAGCTCTGGGCTGTGATAACACATAAAAGAACAGAGATCTGTGAGGGAGAGATGGGTACTCCAGAAGGCTCCCTCAGCAGTTGCTGGCTGAGCTGTGTCCTGTAGAAATGGCAGAAAGTGTCCAGCAACTGCCACAGGCAAAAAGACACCATCCCTAAAGGCATGGGGCAGGGAATCAAGAGACAAGAAGTGCAAGCTACCCCACCTGACAGAGGACAATATGTGAGACCTGAGAACAGGTAAGACCTGTGAGCTAGCAAAGCCAAGATTCACTGCCGGCCTTGACCTTTATCTTAGAGCCCATCTGAATCACGAAGTGGAAAGATTGTTAGCAGTGGGTGTGATTGTGATGGCCGACTCCCAAGATGAACATCCAACCTAAAATAAGAGTTGTTGGAAGGAGCCTGAGAGATAAAGGGCCTTGAACTTATACTTCGTTATTTTCGTGGAAGACAAGTTGGAAGATTCATGTATAATGTTCAACAGTTCCTTGGAAGCATTGAGGAACACCTGAAGAGCAGCAGTGGGCTGGAAGGGGAGAGAAATGTGGGTGTGTCTAGGAGCAAGGCTAAGTTTGAACTGCCTGAAGAACATGCAAAACAGGAAAGCTCTGGGAGTCAGGAGCTCAGGGGAGAGCTCAGGGCAGGACAGGGATCCAGTACTCATTAGCATTTGCAGAGCACTGAATGCCACAGGCACAGAGTGAGGAGAAGCAGAGCTGACAGTACTTCTTCAGGGACCACCCGTGGGGCAACGGGGTGGGCAGAGAAAGAAGCACCCAAGGATGGTGCCGAACAACCAGAGACAGTGAAAGGAAGCCAGCAGGGAGAGTCATGAATGGTCAGGGAGAAGACAGCACAACCTCTGTGTCCAGCATCTCCAGGGGCAATGGAGATCAAGTGAGAGCATATTCACACTCGACTCTGTGACCCTGATAAGGGAAATTTCAGTCCATGTCTTCACTTCTTACTCGACCTTGTGTTAGCTTTTCTTCGCAGTGAAAAAGTGGTTAATAAAAATGATGAGAGAGGAAGGGTTTTCTCTGACTCACCTGGCTCTCCAGTGTGAAGGGTTTCAGAGGCACGGTGAAGAACAGTTCACACCATGGTTGTCAGCAGCAGAGATACGAGAGGGCGGGGAGAGAGGGAGAGAGAGCGTGAAAGAGAGAGAATAGTTCTCTCCCAAACCATGACAAACTGGATCTTCTTAGGAATTCCACTCACAAAAGAAAAGGGGAATAAATTATTTTGCTGTTGCTGTGATGAATGCCATGACCAAAGGGGACCTATGAAAGAAAGTGTTTATTTTAGCTTATGGTTCCAGATGAGGATCCATAATGGCAGACAGAGGCATGGGGGCAAGTAGCTGGAACAGGAGAAGTGGATGGGACTGGATGAAGATGGTTGCAGCTGGTCCTTATTTCCCTGTCCAAATGGTCCTGGTGGTTTCATGAGTGTAGGTATCTGCTCACACATCAAAATATGCTTTTGCAAATTTGTTCAATTTATTGTGTATTATTTATACCTCGATGAAATTGCCTAAGAAATAAGTACCTTAAAGTGTTTCATAGTGAAAGGTGGTATGAAAATAAGATCAATAAAATAGAAGAGTGGATGGACAATTATCTCAAAAAGAGAATCAAACAGAAAAATAAAAACACTTAAAATGTAATAATTACAATTGAAAACGCAGTGGCTGTTTAACAGACTAGGGACAGATGGGTGGCTCAATGAAGTAGTAAACAGGATGAAGAGATGGTTGTGGGTGCACCTTAGAAAGATGAAGGAAGGAATGGTGGCTAGGTGGGTGACACTGAGGGTCAAGTGGGAAGCCTACCATGTATATCTAGTGCCTAAAATATGCACAAAAGGAACATACTTAAGACATACCTAACACACAGTACTTTAAATCTCCACCACTGTAAAAAGAAATCAAGCTACAAATTCTAAGTTTTGACCACTCAGTCAAGTGTCAAACAGCTTGAATAAAGCAACCTATGGGCAGAACACCAAGCATACACACATACACACACACACACACACACACACACACACACACACACACACTATCACCAACAACAGCAGAACTTTAAAGCTGCCAGATGGAAACAAAAATATTTTAGCTTCAGAATTCAGAGGTATTAGAACATGAATTTCCAAATTCTATCTAACAGATACTGAAAGAAATGAACTATCAACAGGGGCGAGAGAGATGACTCAGCGGTTAAAAGTATGTGTTACAATTGCAGAGGGCCTGGGTTAAATTCAAACCCACACGCTGGCTCAAACCATCTGTAAGTCCAGTTCCAGGGAGTCTGATGCCTTCTCTTCATCTTGTGAGCACCAGGTATTCATGCAATGTATATGTATACATGCAGGCAGAGCACTTGTATAAAACAGATAAATCTAAAATAAATTCCTGATCAACTAAGAATTAAAACTTGTGTGTGTCAGTGACAATGCTTTCCAAGAAGGAAGATTTAATTAAGATGCCTTAGAAAACACAGACACACATGTAGAGAGAGTTTGACAGCCATCAGACCCTCTCTAAGCCTTCCTCTCAGGAAGAGTCAAGTCAGTCCAGATGGAAAACCTGAAGCTCAGAACAAGAGTGATGACAGATGAAGCAGTGTCTGACTGTGTAAAAGAGTGACTGTACAGGGAACAACCCCAGATATGGACTGAGTTTTAAAAGATTAAAAAAAAAAATAAACCAACAGTGAGGCCCAGAATGCAAGGGGAAATGCCTTCGGCTAGTTTTCCAGAGGACTGGGGCTGCCTGGGAGGGAAAGTGAGAGAGGAGACAGGGAGGGATGCCAGGGACCTCTAGTGTGTGATAAACTATGGGTGAACCTTTGACATCTCACAGCTATTACAGGAAAGAAAAAAATGTTTGTGAAGTTCCAAGGTAGAGAGAGAAAAAGATCAAATATTAAACAGAGAAAAACCAAGAGATTAAGTCAATGAAGAAAAGATGGGTTACTAGAACCTACAAAGTAGCTTGATACAAAATGAATTAAAGATGGCCACTGGAAGATGGCTCAGTGGGTAAAGCACATGCTATGCAAGCATGAAGACCTGAGTCTGGGGATCATGGGATCCCCAGAACCAATGTAGATGCTGCAAAGTGGTAACATGTCAGGGTGTATCTTTGGCCTTATTGCTGGTGGTGAAGACAGGTAGAGCCTGGGGGCTTGCCAGCCAGCTAGTCTAGTCAAAACAGTAAATTCTAGGTCAGTGATAGTGACTGTCTAAAAAATGAGGTGGAAAACAGAAAAGAACACAGCTAATAAAATATAGACATAATTACAATAAGGTGATGTGGTCCATTTTTGTAATCCCAGCACTTGGGAAGCTGAGGCAGGAGGAGCAGAAGTTCAGGGTCATCCCTGGCCACCCAAGGCTACATGAGATATTGTCTTTACAAACTAAACTACAACAAAAAATGGCTTATAATAAATGAATACAATTAACGTTTCATTTTAAAAGGCATGCACCTTCAGAATGAATAAGAAGTGGAGCTTAGCACACCTTGTTTTCTACAGTGCAGGAACAGGGATCTAGAGAGGGAGCAGATGGGATTTCTAGGTATTACTGTCTCAAAGGAGGCAGGCATAGATAGACTAATGAAGACTAAACCTTAAGGAAAAGAGGGTCTCCTCCCAACAGTCACAGGCTCCAAAAACAGTAATATCATGATGATAGTCTCAACATGTAAACTGGTCAATAACAGCCTCAAGGAGAGCTTGACAAACTCATCATTGCCACCATTGTACCCAGAGATGATGAACGTGCTCCACATGAAGACATTTTTTTCTGTTTACTTTAAAATATTTCATATTCTTTACTCATGGATGAAGAGATTTGGGCAATCGGTGAGGGTGCATCAGTTCTTTCTAAGCACAATTTCCCCTTCAGGTTATCTAGTTTTAAGTGGGCAATTTTAAGCACACACATACATATGAGCAACACTAAAGGGGCTCAGCATGCTTGCTCCATCATCTTTCTGTTTATCTATACATCTGTGAATGTATGTATGTATATATACACATATGTATGTATCCCTCTCTTTCTACCTTTCTATCTGTCTGTCCATCTACCATCTGTCCATCCATCTATCAATATGTAAGTAAAGAAGACAAGGTATGAATTTAAGAAGGAGTGGCATGAGGAAAGTTAGAAGTTGGAAATGATGAAAGATATTCAAGGTTCAATCTTGGCTCCAGCACCTACTGGCTGTGGAGTCTGGGAAACATCCTAGCACTTGCCTCATAAACTGGGGGAAACACTAAGATCTGTGGAAATCACACCAGTTTGTAAAGTGCTTAGGATATTAGCCTGTGAATAGTATTTTTATGTGTCGGAAATGTTATTTTTATTGAACCAAGTGGGCACACATAGGATGCTAGAGCCAACCACTGTGTAACACATGTTCCTTTCAAGCGCACAGAACATACAGAAAACTGACAACATACTAAACTTAGAAGGAATTTTATTCAGGCCACATCAAGAATACATCAGGAAAAAAATCAATATCTTTGAGCATATAGAAATATACGTTTTACTTACTTGTATTTAGTTCATTTAATTTAGTTATTTAAGTTAGGCTTTACACCAAGAACAATCCTTCTCTTTTAGCTTCTCAAGCTCTAGAGTTATAGGCACACACCACCATGCCTGGCTCTGGAGGTACAGTTTTATATATAGTATATTAAAGACTTGCAATAGTAGAACATATAAATATTAGAGGGGAATGATTAAAAGAACACAAAAATATATGTGAATATGTAATACCTAATTTATATCATTAGAGGTTTCTACTAAAAGAGAAGAGAGGAAAGTTACAAACCACACAAACCCAAGACAGTACAATGAAGGAAATAAACCCAAGACAGTACAATGAAGGAAATGTGCTTACATTTATATATTGTATATTAGCAAAAACTTGAAAAACTTTAAGCGGATTAAAATATAAAAAAGAAAAATGGCAAGTAAAACCTAAGAGAGAAAAGAAACATCATTGCCAAATGAAAATGTTAGAATGATAATAAGATATTATGAAACTGATAAATTCTAAGGTTTAGAGAGAATGGAAATATATTTAGAAAATTGATTTAAAATTCTAAAGTTTATCTCTTTTCTTATTTTGTGTGTGTATGTGTACTATGTACAGTGCCAGCAGAGGCCAGAGGATGGTGTCAGATCTGGACCTGGAATCACAGAAGGTTGTGATCCACTAGGTCGCTGCTGGGAATGGAGCCCCCATCCTTTGTAGTACAAGCATCTACTCTAAACAGCCGAGTCATCATCCCATCCCTAAAAGGGTGAGATTGATTTGAGAATAAAAAAAAAAAAATTTGAACAGCCTCATCATGAGTAAGAGAATTTGGTCAGATTTTAAACAGACTTCCGGCAAGGATACTCTTGCCCCAGTGACTGTACTAGTAGATTCCACTATCAAGCCAAGTCATAAATAATTCAACTTCACACAGATGTTGCGGATCACCGAATGGAGGAAAACATACTTCCACAAACGTTGTGGTTGGAGTAACCTTGATACCTAAATCCCACAAAGACCATGTGATTACAGGACCACTCCCTTATGGATATAAACACAAAACCACCAGAGAAAGTAACAGCTCAGGGAGTAGTTCTGGCTAAGACGGCTCTCCCATTCAGCTTGTGGTGGTTCTGGGTAAGATGCTTCTATTCAGCTCGTAGAAGTATGAACGAGACCTGTCCCCCAGAGAACCATAGGTTTAATGCTCAGTCCCCAGTTGGCAGCTTGTACAAGGAGGTCATAAAACCTTTAGAGGTGGAGCCTAGCTGGAGTAAGCAGGTCCCTGGGTGACATGACAGTGTTTAGCCTCATGAGGAGGTTTAGCTTCTCTTCACTTCCCACTTGTAATGTGCAATGTGGGTGGCACCATTCCCTGGTTGGGATCCTGGACTGTGCAAATGGAGACAGGAGCTGAGCAGCAGTGGGCATTCCTTGCTTTCTGCTTCCTGACTGTGGATCTCAGGTGAGCTGCTGCTTCGCACCCCTGGTTTCTGCTGCCTTTACTTCTCACTATGGTGGTGTGAAGGAGAAATGTCCCTCATAGGCTCACATGCTTGAATACTTGGTCCCCAGGTGGCAGCATTGTTTGGGGAGGCTGAGGAGGTGTGGTCTGACTGGAGGAAGTCTGTCACTGGGGATGGGCTTTGAGAGTTGAAAGCCTCATCACACTTAGAGTTCATCATGTCTGCCTCAAGCTTGCAGTTGAGAATTCGAGTTCTCAGCTTCCAGCTCAGGCAGCCATGCCTGCCGCTTGATACCAAGTTTCTTCATCATAATGGGTTATTATCCTTTCAAATTGTCAAACAAATAAACCCCTTTTCTTTTTGTTGCTTTTGGTCACAATGTTTTATCTCATCAACAGAAAGTTAACTAATACAAACACTACAATAAATGACTCCCTTAAACTATGAACCTAAATAAACTCTTTTTCCTTAAGTGAAAATTAGCAGAATAATTTATCACAATAACTCGAAAAGAAACAAAGACACATAGCTTCTATATGGTGTTAATGGGGTTCGTTGTATTCATTATCTCCCCAGTTATTGTAGTATCATTTTCCCATCACTATCAATACTTGTGCTGATCAACTTATAAAGCAGAAATGTCCTTCTGGGCTCATAGGTCCAGAGCCCCAGTCTGTGCTCATTAGAACTCCATGCTCGGGACTTTGGGGAGAAAGCATATCCTACTGACAGCATGTGGCAGTAAAACTGCTTACTTTATGGCCCAGGATATAAATAAGACAGAGGAAGTGACTGCAGCCTCCTAGGCCCTTTCAGCGACACACCCAGAGGAAGCTAAGGACTGCCCATGGGTCCTGACCCACAGGGTAATAGACTCTCCAGCCATGTGATACACTTCTTATCTCTGGAGAAGGCACATTAGCTGTTTGGGGAATGAACTCATCACTTCCTTTATAGGACAATCTCTTATAGATATGAATTAGATATTACTTTGGTTGTATCACATATATTTTGGACTTTTAAAAATCATTCTACTCAAAATACCTGTATAGAAATTCTTTAATATATGAGCAGTACAAAACTGAACAAACTTGGAGAATGTATCAGCTACTTTTCTGATGCTGTGATAAAATTTAGTGAGCAAAGCAGCTTAAGGAAGACTTTTATTTTGGCTTATGGTTCCAGAGAGTTAGAGTCCATAATGATGAGGAAGGCAGGTGGCAGATCACATTTGTATACATACAGGATGCAGAGAGACCTTTCAAAGGCTATAGACACTGAGAGAACACAGGTGTGTGGGCTAGATGATTGGTATCACCACACAATTGCTACTATTTTGGTCATTCTTCCTAAATTGATCACCACACTTCCTGTGTCTTAAATACTTTCTCAATAAGCCACATGGGCATGTGTGTGTGTTAAAATTAACAGGCAGATTCTGTGATCTATGTGGAATTTCCTATGACAAGAAAATGGAGCATCTCTAAGATTAGAAATACAAGGTTGGCTGGAGATGAGAAAAAACATCAGTAGCCAGTGTGACGATAGTAATTACAACAGTGTGCTCTCACCCTGGTTTAACCCATGCACCAGGGAAACCATCACAGGGTTTATAAAAAGAAAGAGGAGAGAGAGCAAAGAGACAATGATGCCTTTAACTGCAAAGTAAAAAATGTCAATTACCAATCAGTAGTAAGTGAATGGACTTTGCAATACATGGTAAAAAGATGGTATATTATCTACATGGAAAAAATAGACTCTATAAAACAATACACATGATAGTGAATTGTAGCTGAAAAAAACCTGAAAATTCAGAAATCATAAAATTGATATTAGAGTTTATAGAATAATATATTAATGAATTTTAATGAGAGTAACTTAATAAATTAGGCACAAAATTCTTAAAAAGGAAGCATTAATACAGACATCCCATCTATAGCAGAATACACACACTCACTAATTTTCAGCACTTTGCTTCTTTGATTAAGATTGGGACCAGTATAGAGCTGTACATAAAAATGTAAATAATTGAAAGGCAGCTTAACAAAAGAAACATTTAGAAAAACGGTAGATTGTCCCCTAGGGCCTATGGCTGCCCTGGCTATGGTTTTGGACCATGTACACACACCCCCAGGAATGAATTATGTCCTGTGGAGTACGTCTCAAATCCAGTCAGCAGGTTGGTTAGTTACCCTCTTCACAACAGTGCCACGACTGCACCAATATCCACACCTTGCCTGTAACATAAGTGTTGCAGCATGCAAGATCCTGTGCTGGCTATGTGTTCCCTCACCTGCAGCCTATTAGCACTGTACAGCACTCTGAAAGCTGGCCATCAGGGAGAAAGTTTCCTGATCGGTTCAAGATTAATCTCCCTGTGACCTGCAACTGAAGTGTGTGTGCCTTCAACAATGGGGCTTTAGCATCTAGCTAAGAAGGGCAGCCGCAGCAATGACGATGGCCTATGGTGATTTTGACCTTTCTGGTATTAGCTCTTATGGACATATCCCATGTGTGGCACTGAGATTTTCATTTAATAAACTTCTGGGAGCAAATTGCTCACCAACGTGTGGTACTTCTGTTCAGCTCTTATCATGCATCTATCATCTATCACTTATGTACCTATCATCTATTTCTCTGTCTGCCTATCATCTATCTATCTATCTATCTATCTATCTATCTATCTATCTATCTATCTATCTATCTATCTATCTATCTATTAATTGATCAATCTATTGATCTATCTGTATATCTATTCTCTCAACACCTGTTCTCATCCCTATTTAAACTGTCACCTCCAGTACTCATCTCATTATTTTATACCATATACGTTCTAGTGTCCCTTTTTATTAAATTTTTAAACTTGTATTGCAAGAACATTGGTTCTCCAGTAGTTTCTTCATGCACACTTCATTTTGGCTAACCTTCACTTTGCCCCTCATTTCTCCAACTTCATCACTCCACTACCCGATTGGACCTTTCTTCCCCAGTAAGTCATTCGCTCTATTGTCATTGCACCCATATTTTGTTAACCTTTCCCTACATGCATACACCCTACCAATAGCCCACTGAAAGACAGACAGGAAGAGTGTCAGAGCTGGACGATAGGGAGGAGTGCTATTGAATGCTATTCTCGGGGCATGATATAGCGTTTCATACATGAAATCACAGCAGCCATGGTTACCTGCTTATGAGCTGCATGAGATCAGCTCAGTTAAAACCCTAGCATGGACTGGGGAGGGGCTCCCGAGGCTCCACCCCTGGCTGAAGATCTATTGACAGGCCGTGGCTTCTAGGAGAGGGAGAGCCACTTTTCTTTAGGAGGGTGGCCACTGGCAGGTTTTCATGCTGCAGCGATGACGTCACGCTTCTGTGCACACGGGCAGCACTAACTGGACTCTGTGGGTTAAAGTAAGTAGGTAGATACATAGGTGGGTAGTGGAGAGATGAGAGATGTGCAGTGGATATATAATAGATGATAGATAACCAGAGTTAGATGTATGATAGATTTATGACGGACAGATGTGTGATAAATACACAACAGATGATAGATATCAGATAGATAGATAGATAGATAGATAGATAGATAGATAGATAGATAGATATTATAAAAAAGAAGGCATGGCATTGAGATGGAGATGTGATGGGGGTTCTGGAGCAATTAGAAAGGGTGAGGGGTAAATATGATCAAGATACATTGTATACATGTATGAAACCTTCAAAAACAAATAAAAATAAAATTAAAAAATAAAAGCAAAAAGAAAAGAAAAAGCAAAACATTAAACAAAGCATATACATATATAAAACATATACACCTATATGTATATTAAATATAAGTATGTACATATAGATGGAGATGGTGGAAGTGGGAGGCTTTGCCATGGCTTCCAGAGAGGTCACAATGACAGCTACTGGCCCTGCCCAGCCCATCAGGCTTTGGGTGTTCTGACTGTGTGGGAGACCGCTTCTACAGTGCCCACCGTAGCTGCCAGTAAGATTGAGCTTGGGACTGTTTACTGCAGGTGCTTGTCTGGTCAGGAACTTGAGTGACATTGACCTCAGGACACCTCAGCCAGGGGTCTAGTAAGCAAAAGGAATTCCTCCTGTGTATCCAAAGTGTCCGAAGACAGTCTCAAGACACCGCCCCCACAGTAGCTGAAGCTGAGGCAGGGGCAGTTCCTCCCTTCTCCCTCCTGAACCCTGTCACCACCTCATAGCCTTCTTCAGCTTAGCAGTTGTCACTGCAGTGTCCTCTACACATTCCAGAGATTCTGCAGGGGTGGGGGGGAGGAACATCTCTCTTGTCCTGAACAGCAGGAATGGAATCTTGACATTATTAAATCTTGACAAATATTTAAAATGTAGTCTGCACACAAAGAAAACAAAACAAAAGAGAAAAAAAATTAAGCTAAAGGCAAAATATAAAAACATTAATGGTTCCAAAGATAACAAAATAAAGGAAATTAGGAACATTCAGATGGAAACAGTATCTTGGCTATAAGGGGAAATATTAGCAAGCCACACAAACTCCTGTACTTTTATAAGAAAATGTAAACGCCTTAGCGCTGTTGAGATGACTCAGGGGGGAAAACAGCCTGCTGCCAAGCTGACCAGCCGAGTTTGGTCCCTGGAGTCAATTGTCAAAGAAAAGAACTCACTACGAAAATTGTCTTTTGACCTCTACACAAGAGCAGTGATGGCTACACTCTCACACACACATCATTCACACACACATACACAACTAACAAATAAAATTAAAAACAGAAACCATGAACGACCAAATAGAAGACTAGGTAACATATCTGAAGAGGCAAATCACAAAGCAGGAGGCCCATTGGCCAACGACAGAGGGAGAATGTGTGGCTCATTGACAAGCAGGGAGACGTAAATTAAAGCCATGATGAGCTCCTGTTTCCTGCGTACCATATGGGCAAAAATGATAATACCCAGCAATAATACGTTTTGGCAACGGCAAGGAGCAGGGGATTCGCTCTTAGAGTTCTCACGAGGGTACAAATTGGTACAATCACTTTGCAAAACAATTTGCCATTATCTAGTGACATTGAGAGCACACTCGCTTGGCGGTGCCAGCGGTGTCTCTCTCAGGTGCCCACCCTGGAGAATCTGCTTCATCTGGAGACACGAAGGGAGAGTAATCAGTCCAGGGGAGCTTGTCACAGCAAAAGCACTGGAAATGTACACCGGGAGTAGACTATGTAAGCACAGTCTGGCAGAGCTCCACAGTCCAATATTGTCCAGCTTTGCAAACAAACCAAATGCAGGTACTTGTAATAACAGAGCTCAGTCTCAGTAAGGCATCGGTGAGCCAAGAAGCCCCAACAAGCCAGCCTGAACTGCTGCACAACGGCATGCCTCGTCAGGAGAATTCACTCTCTAGGAATCTGTCTGCGTGAACTGCGGAATGTGCTACCCTGAACAGTAATTTATAGGAATCCAAACAAAAGGTGAGGTGGCGAGAACAAGAGGGTGCTGAGGGGAAGGATGGGAAAAACTGTGTGCAGCGCAAGCGTGAGAGAAAGCGCCAGGAAGCAGAGAAGCAGAAAGTTCTCATGGCTAAACTTGCTCACACTGGCCGTCTGTTGTATTGTGACTGTACTTTATGTGATTTTAGAAATCATCATGCATTAATTCAGCCATTCGTGTGTGTGTGTGTGTGTGTGTGTGTGTGTGTGTGTGTGTGTGTGTG
>NW_026591436.1:0-14265 GCF_907164565.1 Psammomys obesus | reverse complement strand
TGTGAGGGCTGAGATATGAGGGCCAAGGAGGGAAATCTGAGGTGTGAGGGCTGAGGTGAAAGGCTGAGATGGGAGGTTGAGGTAGGAGGAGTGAGGTTAAAGGCTGAGGAGGGAGGGTTGAGGTATGAGGGCTGAGGTGTGAGGGCTTAGGTTTGATAGATAAGGTGGAAGACTGAGGTAGGAGATTGAGGTGGGAGGGAAGGGGTGGGAGGGCTCTGGTGGAAAAATGTAAATGTGAGGTCTGAGGTGTGAGCCTGAGGTAGGAAATCTGAGGTATAGGGCCAAGGTGGGAAAGCTGAGGTGGGAAAACATAGGTGTGAGGGCTGAGGTGAGAAGGCTTGCTGTCTGTGAAAGATCACTTAATTATCCACATGGAAAAATCAACACATTGGAAGTTTTCTAATTGTGAGGCCTGGGAATTCTCCCTGGGTGTCCCTCAGGCCCCTGATGGTATGGGTCCCTGAGAGCTCGACAGAGTGTTTAGGAAAAGGTTCTGATGATGTGGATGTAGGCTGCAGACTGTCGCTGCTTCTCAGAGATGCCCACCAGGCATCGCTCCACACCATGAGCAGGGAGTGTCAGGAGAGCGATGGGCCTTGGAGGAGTGTCCTGAACCATCACGGTGGCTCTTTATCCTGCTGGGATTTGGTCCTCCCCACCCTGAATTCAAATCTGGAGAATGACTTCATACCAATAAACAAAAATAATTATCTCACTGTTGCCAGTCAACATAGGGGAGCACCGAAGCTAGCTCCAATTTCTCGGTTCCTTAGAGATGACATAAAGCAAACACACTTTCTGGTAAATTACAGCCATGGTTAAGTCTGACTGAACACTCCGACATTTGAATTTCACTTATAACTGACTGAGTGAAAATAGTCGGTTTAATATCACTCCATTTATTAGTATAACATATATTATGGCAATTGGAGTAAGGAAAAGGTTAAAAAAAATACTAATTATTGACCACCTCGGAGTTCAAATTTCCCCCATTTTCCATGTGAAAAACATAGTTCTTAACACTGTAATTATAATAAGGTTTAATAATACACATTACACTTTTATCATTTTCACCATCCTTCCTTTTCACTACAGTATTTTAAGCGTGGCCACTTTTAATGATGACTGTCTCTCTTTGGGGTAGAACACGCATGTACCTACTTCTCAATAACTTGGCACTGTTTGCTTTTTCATCTTCTACTATGATGGTCTAAGCTACATGGAAGCTATGAGCATTTGACTTTGTCACCCTCATTCATTGTCCCAGCTGCCTGGAAGCCCACAGATGTGATGATTCATGTTTCATGGTACTCACATGAGGATGAAAATTCCTACAGCCACATCTGACATACCAAGAGTGTGAAAAATGGTAGCTACTTATATTGTTGTGATGAATAATAAGAACAGAACTGTACAGAGGTTTAAAACAATAATTTTAAAATATCACATTTCTCCTTTTGAATATATTTGTACATGTGTATGTGCATGAATACTTCATGTATGTGTCCTTATGTATATATATATAATATATGTATATGTCCTTATGCATATATACAATGTTTACACATACATGGGCCAAAGGTCAACTTCAAATATCATCCCTTAGGTTCTGTCCTGAAGTGAAAATTTCAGGTTTCTTTGAAGACTGAATTTTGTCATGTGATATTTTGCTGCAAGCTGGGCACGTGATGTTTTGCTGTGATCTCTCACATCTGTGGGTGGATTTTGAGGAGAGGACATATATAGAGGCTAAGGCAGAATGACACAGCTCTTTTTGGATCAACATCACTGCACTGATCTTCATGCTTCGACACTTGACTTTGCAGAGAGAAACATCCCAGAGAGCTTCTCTGGGCAATCCAACTTGGTCTTGCAGCTTTCAGTGACTTCATGTTGCTGCTCCATGTTGGCCTTTGGTCTGGACTGCTGGTATCCTGACAACTGTGTCTGGTAATCCCCTAATGACCCATCGACCCTGATCAGCAGGAAGTAGATAAAAGAGAACTACGGCCCTATTTCCCATAAATCTCCTACCTAAGTTTTTGGGGTTGGAAGGGAAATAAAGGTGCATAAGAACCCTAAATAAAGTAGGTTTGGTGAAAAAGCTAAGCCTACACAGTCCACTTTGTTTTGTTGAGACAGAGTCCCTCGTTGGCCTAGACTAGGCTGGCTGGTCAGGGAGCCCTAAGGAGACGCTGTTTCTACCACTTCAATGCTAGGACTAAAGACACATGACAAGCTCAGCTCTGTTACATAAATTCTAGAAACCACACTCGGTCCTCATGTTCACAAGATAAACATTTTACCAGCTGAGCCATTTCCCCAGCTCTGAAACAGTAGGTTAACAAACCTATTTCAATATGTAGGAAAAAATACCAGAATGACATTTCCTGTAACAATATTTAGTTTCTCCCCTGTAGAAAAAATATTCCAGTGGTGATTAATACAGGGCAGTAGACACGGATCTAGAATCCAGGTGGCACCAAAGTGGAATAAGTCCACCTTTAAGCAAATAATTAGGTACAAATAATTAGGGAGCAACAGCTATCATCACTAAACAACCACATTATGCAGTGGAGCGGTTGGAAATAAAGACAACAGAAACGGGATTCTAAGAGCTTAGAAGTGACCACTTCACCCAAATGACCACAACATGTATAAAACATAAAGAACTTAGAACATAATGGGGAGGGGAGTTGATCAAAGAAGACAAGTCTGGTAGAGGACAGACTTGCAAAGACAACATTTAAAATCCGTGAGTGTTCAATGAGAGGAGACAGGAGTTGACTGTTCTATGAAGGATCAAGCAGAGGATACAAATTACACAAAAACAAGCCAAGCTGGGCTTCCAGCCATTTTCTACCGGCTCAGCAAGCATGGGTGCATCACAGAGCACTCCGCCATGGCGGCTTTGACTCTGAATGTGCAGTGAACTGGGTCACATGAACTTATGGTGAACGTCATCGAATGCATATGGACTAGGATGGCTATGGGGTAATCCAAGCTTCCCTAGTGCTGCCCAGCCTTTCGGGTACTTTATAAGTATTGCTGGGCAAACACAGCACGAGGTCACAAATAAAGAACAAAAAGGCCTGGGGTGTGCCTCGGTTGGTAGAGTGCTTGCCTAGAATGAACCAGACCATGGTTTCAACCCTCAGTGCCACATAAACTGGGATTCATGGTGAATGCCTACAATCTTAGCACTTAAGAGGTAGAGGCTGGAGGACCTGGAGTTGTGGTCATCTCTGGATATGTAGAAAATGTTAAGGCCAACCTGGACTATGTAAGCTTAAGAGATGGGAGAGGGGATAGTGAGAGAGAACAGCTTCAATCGCTGTGGCGTGTGTGTACACTGTGGGCGTGTGTGTACCTGTGATAGCCTAAGCGCCAAAGATGAACAGAAGGCTGGTGGGGTACACACTGGCCATGCAGAAGACCAGGAAGGGAATGGGCTCTGTGCTGACTGATGACCCGTGTCATGTCCCAGACTGCTTGTGCAGGTGACGTGGGCACTGGACTAGTTAACCCTGCTGTGTTTTCATGTTTAAAAACAATGGTTGATCTCCCCCTCTGTCATGTTGTATAAGTGAGATAAGGTAGATCATATCTAACACAAAATAGGAAGTAAAGAAATATTAGCTCACTTCCCATTCTAATTTCTTTCAAGTTGGGAAATAAAAAACACACTAGAACCATAAGACTTTTTAAAATTTATAACTGAAGCTGGGCATGGTTAGTGCATGCCTTCAATCCCAGCACTTGGGAGACAGAGGCAGGTGGATCCTCTGAGTTCAAGGTCAGTCTGGTCTACAGTCTACAGAGTGAGTTCCAGGACAGCCAGGGCTACACAGAGAAACCCTGTCTCAAAAAACCAAAATACATAACACATAACATACATACATACATACATACATACATACATACATACATACCTGTAACCAACTTTAGTTGATATAAGAAAAGGATGGGAGAGGGAGGGAGGTGGGACAGGGGAGGAAAGGAACACTTGCATGTCTTTAATTGCTCACTGGTGAGCAGTATCCCCCAGACACCAAGCTGATGCTCTATTAATCTGTTTTCATGAACCCAAGATTTCCTAAGCACTTTATGAATATATATGTGATGCAGAACAATGGCCTGGGGGCCCTGGTGCCCCTACAGGTCCTTCACTACAGCTGAGTGAAGTGTGTGTGTGTGTGTGTGTGTGTGTGTGTGTGTGTATGTGTGTATTTTCTTAGAGTTGTCTCCACTTCTCTAGAAATGAAGAGCTTTGAGGCAAATTTTGAGATGCGCCCTTATTTTCAACTCCTCAGGATCTAGTTTGCCTCTATAGAACCACTGGGTTTCCTGCTCAGAAAACATCAAAGAACGATTGGGATCCAGGAGGAAGGGTCTCTGACTTTCCAATTTGGAAGACTCCCCCAGCCCAGGGACAGGCCTCAGATCCGTACTCAGGTGAGGAGCAGCTTACCCTCAGCACTGGCTGAGAGAGGGTAGAGAACCCAGACATTCCTTCATCTGCTGTTTTAAACACAAACAGCCCTCTCTGCTGGGGTGTCCTGCTTCTGGGAAGCCCAGTTGCCTCTGTTCATTGGCCCTGAGCCTCCCTCTGTTCGGATACTAAATTGGGGCACGGAAGAGCTGAGAACCCCAAACCTGGTTTTTATCATCCTGTCTATGACTCTTTCTATATATATTCCATTTCTTTAGATATTTCCACCTAGTTTTAGCTACATCAGTGTCTGTAAATTATATGTCATGGGGTTAAGCTAAGTCTGTTCATTGGTGTCTCTTAAAGGGTTATCAGATAGACTGTCATTCACTAATTTTGGAGATGTGAGGCTTTGGAGAGCAAATGTCAGAACAAGACCTGGCTTTTGGCCAGAATGCACTAGAACTCACCACTCTGCCATCTGAGAGTCCCAGAGTCCCAGCTGTCTAGAGCTGTGAAAGAGTCTGAGTGTGGTCCTGGCTCACAGAAGGCAGACAAGGAAAGCTAGTACAGCCTTCTGCATCCAGAGAGCATGGGCCTGAAAACACCCAGTGTCACCATGAGCACAGAGGAAACAAACTCTCCTCCCTAGAGCTGCTCCAGCCAGTGACAAAGTGTCTCAGAAACTAGTGACTCCCACCATGGCCTTGATGGTCTGCAGAACAGTAAAATAAGAACTGTGGACATTCTGTCTGCAGGGCAACTGCCTGCCTGACCAGTAGCCAGGGACCTGGTAGCAGTTATTGCTTCCTGGTCAAGGCTGACCTTGTACTCCGAGGATCCTAGCAAACCCCTGAGCTCTGCAGGGTGAAAGGTTCTGCCTGTTGGGCGTGTGTCTCTCATACTCAAGTAACTCATCTGCTCAGTTAGCTGTTTCTGCCGAGCCGTTTACTTGTTCAGAGCTGGCTCTGTTTATATCCCCAGAAGCCTGGCATGAGGGTGTCTGGATGCTACAACTGATGAGAAGTGACATTATTTTGAAAGTTTCTCCTGGGCTCTGGAGATAGCTCAGTCAGTAAAATACTTGTCTTGCAAGCTTAAGACCCTGAGTTTGATCCCCAGAACCTACATAAAAATCCAGGTTAGTGTTATGTCTTTATCCCAGGACTGGGGGAGAAGAGATAGGGAGACCCCTGCCTGGATAATAGCCAGCCTAGCCTACTTAATGAGCTCCAGGACAATGAGAGGCCCTGACTCAAAAAACAAATTACATAGTTCTTTTTTATATCCAACGTTGACCTGTGATCTCCACACACATGATCACACACATGTACACGTGTCCCTCCACACCAACGTGCACACGTGACTCTTCCAGCGGACCCTTCACCTTTCCTCCTCTGATGATCTGTGGTGATCTCACCCGTTCACACTACCCCTCCACACACTAATTCAGCAGGAAAGGGGATGGAAACACTCTCACACATGTTTGGGACAGGGCAGAGCAGGAGTGGACTTCCTCAGCCTCAAACTGAGGTTGCGTTTCTGAGCCTCACACCGTGGTGTCTGGCTGGCTAATTACCTGTGGCGAGAGCCTGTCCTTTGCATGGAGATTGTTGGGCACCCTACCTGGCTTCTCCCCACTTGATGTCAGCAGCACCCCCACTTCGTCATCATGACCACCAACAGGCCTTCAGGGATGGACTAAAGTCCCCTGAAGAGCACGTAACCTCTGGTTGTAAACATCTGGCTAGAGCAATGGTTCTTATGAGGCTCTCAGTGGCTTACTCGGAAGGGTGCTGAGGTAGACATCTGAGATCTACCCTCTTTATCGCTTGCCAGGTCTGAGTTGGAGCCTGAGGGATTTCACAGCAAACACATGATGATGGTTCTTTATCTGGAGCCCATGCCCTGGTCTACCCCTGTGGCTTCTGCCAGTGGGAGTACCCATCCCCTCTGCTTAGGAAAGCCCTAACTCAGTAGATTTGTTTGTGCTCAGAAATATTTTAATCCTTCCAAAGGCCATGCTATGTCCCCAGACTAGTTAAATGGCTGTTTTTAGGAGTGCAGCATGAGCCTCCGGAGTTGTGGGGCCGTGAAGACCATTTCAACATGAAGATCGACAGAGACTTCTAAGTCTCTTTACTTCATCTCTGACTTACAGACTTGGGAGGAAGTAGCTCACAGCCTCAAAGCAAGCTTGTCCTGTCCGAATTGCACAGAAAAATGATGGGCACTGCACAGGACTGCATGATGGAAGTCCTGAAAGCAGGGAATTGTGAAAGCTTTTTAACAGTGGCAGGTATGCTGGCAATAGCTACATGCTGTCCTTGCAGTAAAGGTCAACAGAATATCCTGTGCAGAGAAGAGAGTCTAAGGGACATAAGAATTCCTAAGATGTACCCTGAGTGAAGGGAGCAAGTTTCACCCTCAGCTCTCATGGCTCTCTGTGCAGACTTCCCAAAAGAGGCACTTTGGTCTCCGACCCTCAGCCTGCAGCTCTGAGAGAAGATGGGGGAAGGAAAGACATCAGCGAGAGAGGAAGGCTCCTGATGGACACTACAGATGGAACAGTGAGGTAAGTTGTAGACAGGAAGGCAGTTCTCTTCTCTGTCAAAGTCTCAACACTTGTATCTCTGTGAGTCAGCAGGCTTTTCTAACATTGCTCTTTTCTAATGCCAGACACCTGACATTGAAAAAAAAAATTAGGCTATACCTATGAGTATGTGTTGGGGGTGGGAAGTGAAATGTCAGTCCAACCATGGGATTAAATAAGATATAAAATCAGCCCAGAAAAACCATAGGAATCGAAACAACCAAAACAAACCTTGGGCAAGATGCAGCCTGTAACAGCAAACATATGGGTCTATAAACATATAGCCTATAAACATATGGGTCTCACCTATAAGTCTCTTGGTTCATTCTAGCCACTCTTCAGTGTCTGATGTCCACTAGTTCTGCTCTCCTCATGCTGGAAGAGACAAGAGCAGAAAACCTCATCTATTCTGGAACAGTGTGAAAGAAAAAGAATTCCTTTGAGTAATTGTGCACTTTCTCTCTCTCTCTCTCTCTCTCTCTCTCTCTCTCTCTTTCTCTGTCTGTCTCATACACACAGAGAGAGAGAAACAGAGGGAGGGAGGCAGGAAGGCAGGCTCATAAAGATAAGCATGTAATGCACACATAGGCAGGCACCTGTTCCATACACTGGAGTTCATATGTGGACATCAACTCTAAAATGCCACTAGGGGAAGAAAACCCCTGTTGGAACAAAGGAAGGAGCATTGCTGGGTCAAGCAGGAGGGCTCAGCTCTGAAAAAGGATGTTGGCCTCATATGACCATGACAAGGGGTAGAAACAGAGGGGGTGGAGCCTCTGAGTAAATGTGTTTCCCCATCTACTCTACATATCTTCCTATGGTCCCCCAGCATTGGCCCAAATTTGATTAAGAAATATGAGAGAACGAAAGGCATAGTGCTTCACTCCAGATATTCTGCAGTCTGGTATATAGTTAGTCTAGCTAGTCTAGTCTAGTCTAGTCTAGTCTAGTCTAGTCTAGTCTAGTATCTCCAACCCTGTTTCAAGAGACAAAACATAGACCATAGACGTAGGGAATCTATGGGAGGGGCTACAAGCCCTTTGCAGAGAAGTATGCAGTTATGATGAAAATTAAGTTGCTGTGTGGAGTCCCTCCCATGCCTGCTCTGGAGAAGGGACATCCTCCTTGTTTCCCTTATGCTACACTCACAGTAACTCTGGGAAGTAGACTCAGGGGCCCCACCTTACAAAGAAGTATGTGTAAGCTATGCAAATGGCAACAATATGGATGCCAGCAGCAGCTGATGCTCAGAGGGGTCAGGCCTCCTGCAGACACTCCCACGTGTTCACCACTTAAGGCTCTCACTCTTTGAGAGGAGGGGTCTGGGGCTAGCTGAGTGTCCTGCACAAGTTACATAGCTGGGAATCGGTGGAGCTTGGTTGGGAAACTAGCAACTTGTCAACATACTTAATCGCAATGCTTTAAACTGGAGGGAATCTGAAAAGGACGTTCAGCCAGGTCGGGGTAAACACACTGCCTTGTGTGAGCTCTAGGCTTTTTAATTTGCCTCGGTGGAGCGGAGGGAAGGGAAAGGCTTCCCTGTAGAGATTCCCGGGGGTGACTACACCTGCAGGAGGCAATCCATGAAGACTTGAGAGCCTTGTGGCTGTCACAACTAGACAAGATTGCTACTGGCATCTAGAGGGTAGAGTAAGGTATGGTGTGAAGCGTTCCACAACACTCAGGGCATCCACACTGCAAAGAATTACGCAGCCACAGATGCCAGTAGTGCTGGGGCTGAGAAAGCCCACTCCAGAAGAGCTGTGAGGATCCCAGGTGCAGCAGAAAGGCCACCTTTGTCGCCCATGTTTCATACTATTCGCCAGTGAAACATCAGGTCAGGTTCCTTCCAGACACAAAATCTGAGATGTCTGAGACATAAAGCAAGCTGTGCTTACAAAATGCCAGAACTTCTCGTTCCCTTTATGGGAATGCCTTAAATGCACCTGAAACTTCATTTTTCTTTTAGTACAAGGTTGGCAGATCAGGAGACCATTGACAAGATGATTTAATAATCACAGTTCCCAGGTGGAGAGAAGACGCCATTCCACACGAAGCCATATCGGAAAGTACAATGGTTGATCAGGAGTCAGAGGGAGGAAGCAGAAAGTATAGACAACCCTTCCTGGTTTGTTGTTATTTTTTGTTTGATACACATTCTTGTGTATCCCAAGCTGGCCTCAGACTCACTGTGTAGACAAAGATGACCTTGAACTTCTGATACTCTTGTCTCCACCTCCCAGTTGCTGGGATGGCAGGTACATACCACTGTGTCTGGTTTTTGCACTACTGAGGACCAAGCCCAGGACTTGTGCATCCTAGGCAAGCACTCGACCAACTGTACTACAGCCCCATTGACTTCTCCTGGGTTTTGTTTGTTTTTGTTCTTTCTCTAAGATTGAATAAGCAAGATGGGTAAGCAGTGGTGTGGGCGTGGTTCAAATGATTTGGGCTAGCTCTGGGTACAGGCATCATTTCTAGCTGCCCAGAATCTCACCTAAGGATCAGCTAAGACAAGAAGACAGATGTCCCAGACTGCAACCCCTAATACTAGAAAACTATGGGCTGTTGAATTTAGAGTGTGCATATAAAGGGCATGCAGGCGAGAAAACTGTTAGGAATTAGCCCTGGGAGGCATCGTTCACTATGACTTAATGTTGTCTGCAATTGTTGGTTTGAACAGTGCTCTATTCATGAGATGGGCTTTAGAGTGGACCTCCAACTCCCTGACTCTTATCTTCTCACCTCAACCCTTCTCCCTCTCTCTGCCACTGGTGAACTGGCTCATTCTCCCCCACAGCGCAGCTCAGTGGCAGGAAATGGGCAGCGAGCACTGGAACCACTCCACCACTGGCTTTGTCCTGACGAGCCTTTTTAACAACAGCCGGACACACCTGTTTCTGTTCAGCATGGTGGTCTTGGTCTACATCCTTGCTGTGGCCGGCAACACGGCCATGGTCCTTCTGATCTGGGTGGACACCCGACTCCACACACCCATGTACTTCCTCCTCAGCCAGCTGTCCTTTCTGGACATCTTCTTTACGTCAGTCACTGTCCCCAAGATGATAGCGGGCGTTCTCTTTGGTTGGACAAGCATCTCCTTTGGAGGCTGCGGGGCACAGATGTTTTTCTTCATGTTCTTGGGGGCTGCAGAGTGCCTCCTGCTGGCCCTCATGGCTTATGACCGCTACCTGGCCATCTGCAACCCTTTGCGCTACCCTGCGCTCATGAGCCGCCAGATGTGCCTGCTCATGGTCGTGGCCTCCTGGCTGGGAGGATCCCTCAATGCCTCCATTCAGACTTCCCTGACCCTTCAGTTCCCCTACTGCGGCTCTCGGAAGATCTCCCACTTCTTCTGTGAGGTGCCCTCGCTGCTGATGCTGGCCTGCGCCGACACGGAAGCCTATGAACAGGTGCTATTTGTGACGGGTGTGGTGGTCCTCCTGGTGCCCATTACCTTTATCACCACCTCCTACGCCCTCATCCTGGCCGCCGTGCTCCGGATGCGTTCTGCCGAGGGGCGTCAGAAGGCCCTGGCCACATGCTCCTCCCATCTGACAGTCGTCAATCTCTTCTACGGGCCCCTTGTCTATACTTACATGCTACCCGCTTCCTATCACGCTCCAGGACAAGATGATGTAGTGTCCATCTTCTACACCGTTCTCACACCCATGCTTAACCCTGTCATTTACAGCCTCAGGAACAAGGAAGTAACAGGGGCAATGAAGAAAGCAATGGGAAGGTGTGGGGTCAGTAGGAGTGCATGATACCTGAGAGGACAGAGAGACCAAACACCTCAGCTCTTAGCATCATCATATGCAGTAAAGGCTGAGGCAAAGGGATACGTCCACTCAACTCCTTCATCCCTGGCTGTTTCCTCCACCTTCTCTATCAGCCTCCTGTCCTCAAGCATGATGTCCTGACTGAGAACTCTCAACACAGCCCCTCAGCAGAGTCCTCCATGGCTGGAACTGTACCTGACATGTTCAGGTAGCTTCTCCTTCCCTTGCTTAGAAACTTCCTAAAGCGTCAGAAACATCTGCAGCGCTTCTCCCATCCACAGCGGCTTTCTGGCTCTCAGCCTGCCATCTTCCCCTCACCCAATTTGTGGATTTGAGAGGTTTCTTTTTCCCAATTAGTTTGTGCAAACCCAGATGGCAGAGGATTCAATTCTTTAATGCCACACTGTCAGCTTCTAGGAGGAAGCCCGAAAGATGTGATTAATAATAAATACTG
Organism: Psammomys obesus; assembly: GCF_907164565.1. NCBI lineage: Eukaryota > Metazoa > Chordata > Mammalia > Rodentia > Muridae > Psammomys > Psammomys obesus. The sequence continues at coordinate 3,004 of NW_026591436.1, read as the reverse complement.
GATAAATAGAAAACTGCAAAGACCATTTCCTTAACCTGATCTCATTAGCACTGGTCCAGCTTCTTGGAATTTGTCCCTGCCTTGGGGATGACCCCACGTCCCTGAGTCTTCCTCTTCTGGGAATCTTTCCCATTAAGGGATAAAGGTTTTTAAAGCCTGAAGCTAGACCCTTCCGATTGAAGGCCCCGACTGAAGGCCAGGGCTTCATTCATCACCTGGCTCCAAAGTTATCCATACATATTTACAGGTCAGCCAGGCTTCCCCTGACCCCCTCCCTCAGCACACACCCGCTACCCACAAAATACTTCAGAGGTGTTGTGAATTCAAGCTTCCTCCCTACCACTTCCTGTTAGCAGAACTCTCACTACAGGGGGAGCGGGAAGGCTTCCCTAACTGTGATTGGTCAACCCCTGGACATCCTAAAGTTTCTGACAGTTTTATTACTATCATACATCACAGCAGAGTACAAGCCTTTCTCCTTTGTTTTGGCTAAATAATGTCCCACTGTGTATATATGACACCTTTTCTTTATCCATTCATCCACTGATGGTTGCTTCAAGAAACTACATGGGGTTTCTGAGGGTGACGGAAAAGCAAGGCTCCAACGATGGGGTCGGTGGGTGAGTAGGAGGAATTCCGGTCCCTTTAGGATCTGTCATCCAGTTAACACACTAACAACATGCTCACAGCCAAAGCACAATGCTTGGGTCTGGCGGTCACGTGATGTGCCTGCACAAAACACGCCCCCCCCCCCAAGACAGGGTGACCTTAGAAAATATCCTGAAATGAAAAATTGCTGCTCTTCACGCATTGTTGGGGGTGAGGAATAGATGTCAGTTAAAAGTACCTGGGTGCTTCTCGTCAGAGGGTCTTCAAGAAAGTAGGGAAGGCAGCCAGCCACAAGAAGTCATCTTTAATGGAGTTGGGTGGGGAAAACAGAAGCCCCAATTCTCCAGGCCTCTCGTTTCTCAGAACTGCTGAGATCCCCTGCCAAGACATCTCTGGTCACTTAGGAGCTTGAGGCACTGGAATCTCATTGGCCAAGGCTCCAAGAAGGCGGGAAGAGTGCAAGGTGCGGACCAATGAGAACAGGATGACAACCTGGAGGCCCTGTGCCCTAAGCATGCGCAACGCAGTTGGGCCTACTTTAGAAAGAGCAGCGCCTTGGATTCCAGGATTCCCGCACCCGGTACCGGTTCTTGGTTTAACCCTGGCCACCCAACCTTCCCAGTTCCTCCAGAGGACATGGGCACCTCTCAAGCCGCTCCCACCTTCCCATTTCAGTTTAGCCATGTGAGAAGGAGAGAAACAGGCCAGAGCTCCCTGTAGGCCGCACAAACCTAGGTGATGTTTTGTCCGAGGTGCCCCCCCAAGGCTGTCAGCACGGCCCGCTCAGCGGCTGAGCCCACCGCTTGCTCTCTATATCCAGTTTAGGACGCTTAAAGCCCTCCTTCGAGTTGTGAGGAGCTTCAGCCTGCCTGGGAGACAGTGTCACCCACATGGAGGATGGGTTGAGTCGAGGTGACCCGGCCATGTCGCCTGTGTGAACTCCACCTGACTATGCTCTTTCCACAGAGACAGGACCTAACAGCCTGGGCCATGCACCCTGCCGTCCCGAGCAGGCTTCTCTTGGCCTGTAGCCTCGCCTTCATGCCCTTCTCTACAGGTGAGGGTGGGATGGAGCCGTCCTTTCTGTATCCCCAGCCCAGCTTGCATTTCTCTGTCCTCTGCACCCCTCCCCCTGAATTCGGTTTTGCATTCTCTATCCCGCTCCAGCTTACACTCCCACAACTCCACCGCCTTCGCTGTTCCCGACAGCCGGGTCAATCCGAAAGCTTTGCCCCTTCAGGGCCACCTTCCCTTGCACTGTGCTCTGCCTGGCCCCTGCAGTGAACCGTGGTTTCTGCCTGCAGATAGGGTGCAATCTACTCAGCATGCTATGGCCTGGGCAGAGTCCTCCGTGTCCCCGCCTGACCGCCTGGCTTCCGAGGAACAGCTGAGCCTCTCTGTTCCTGTGTCCCTTCTAGAGAGTTAGGGATGTGATTTCGGCCCCTTGGGATTGTGAGGAATGCATCAACTCAGACTAACACAGTGCTGTCTACACACTAAGGTCCGGGAGTTGTTTCCTAAAAGCGGCTGCTTGTTGACAGAAGGTGAAGAAGGGTTCAGCGGTGTGAGGTGCAGGGCTTCTGCCTGTTTCCTGATTTCCCTGAGAGTTGGCTGCTCTGTGTAAGCAACGGCTACCCTTGTCCCAGCACAAGAGGCTCTGGATCCAGCTTTGAGCCCTGGGCGTGTGGTTAGTACAGCATGGTGATTTGTGATGGCGGCGGTGGTGTTAGTGTTGAGACACGGTCTCCTTCTGTAACCCAGGCTGGTCTCAGTCCTAGAGAAATCCCCCTGCCTCACACAGATATGAGCCATATTTATTTTTAAAGCAAGTTCCATTTCTCCTCTCTCTCTCTCTCTCTCTCTCTCTCTCTCTCTCTCGTGTGTGTATGTTGAACCTAGGGCCTCGTATATGTCAGACAACCACTGAGCCACCCTAACTTCCTGTGGGGAACTGAGGAAGCTTTGAACAGCTGTAGACCCACGGGAAACTGGCTAAGTCTTCCTTCCTCACCCCACTGGGTCGGGCTCAGAGGGAAGGCATGGGTTTCAGTGCAGATGCTGACAGTGTGTACAAAAACCAGCAACGGTTGCTTCCTCCTCCTCTATAGCCTGCTCCCCTACAGAGGCCTCTTACTGACATGTTGAGCTTCCAGGCTGCTGGGTCGTTGGTGTGACTCCATCAGAGTCCACACAGCCCACCTGACCCCAGCTCTTCTGTATGTGTGCGTCTGTATGTCTGTCCTTTCCTCATTCCCTTGCCTCTGGTCAAATAAGGGCATCAAGTCACGTGAGACACCAAAACCTTGCCTCCGTAACCTTTGAATATTCGTTTCTGCCTGCTGGCACAGCCCCCCCCCAAGCTAAGCACACAATCCCTCAGCCCACTGATTCAGTG
>NW_026591435.1:0-16726 GCF_907164565.1 Psammomys obesus | reverse complement strand
GAATATTTGAAATAATTTAATCTTTCATAACTCTATTTTCTTTTGGCGAGTCTAGTTCCATAGCTGTAATTTCACATGGAGTGGTTAATTCTAGCTTTTTTTTTTTTTTTTAAGGTTTTTGAGAAAGGCTTCCCTTGGGTAGCCTTGTCTATCCTGTAACTCACTGGCCTTGACCTCACAGAGATTCACCTGCCTCTGCCTCCTGAGTGCTGAGATTAAAGGTGTGTGCCTACCCTGCTCAGGGGTTAGTTCTAATTTTAAGAAAGATTGTTCTTTGGTTTTTAAGTTTTTGTACGTCTCATTTATGGGTCGTATTTTAATTCATTCTGTTGCATTGGTATTACACCAGATGGCACTTTGGGGGAATATAAACCACCTTGTAGAAGAAATTAGACAACAACACAGTATGTGTTTGACTCACTTTTTAATGGAACTGTCTTTTCTCCTGAATAAGTCAAAATCATGAGAAGTCAGAATTTCGTGGGGTATTGCAGACATAACCACATCATTTACGTCACAATCAGAGAGTGGACCATTTTTTTAAAATGACGTACTGATCCTTTGTAATCTCTCCTCCTCGTGACCCAGTCATCATCTGTATGCCCTCTCTAAGAGCAAACATCATTTTTGAAGGGTAATTACATATCATCTCCTTTCCTGAGCCAGCCACTGCCATTTCAATCTTATACTAAAGAATTACACCTAAAAATACTGTCATTTATATTTAATAAATTCACTTTTAAAAAAACTCCTAAGTTCTTTAGCCACATGGCCCTAAATTCATCACTCTCATGTCTAGCCGTGGAAGTCAAAAGAGTCCAGGAGACGGAGGTTCCTGTGGGTCTATCAGGAAATTCTAGTGGACTTTAATTTAAACATTTAAAAACTATCATGTGCTCTGGCTCCTCCTGGTTGCCTGTCTCGGTCATTTGATGCTAATAGTTCTTGCCATGCACTCAGGGCTGTCGAAGATAGGCCGGAAGGCCCCAGGCACAGAGAAGCAGATCAGTCAGTGCCCCAATTTCATATCAGCAGTGGACTGTGAAAGACACCTGCTGCTAACCTCTGGCAGCCACATATACAAGAACACGGTACACGGTACACGTGTACCCTACCCCCGTGTGTGCACACATACATACCACACGCACAAACAAGAACAGAAGTAAAGATAGATCTACCCTGTGACTACTTCTCACTGTTCACCTGGAGCCTTTAGGACCCCACACCACACCACACCACACCACACCACACCACACCACACCACACCACACCACAGAGATTCTTGTACATCAATTATTTTTATTTATTCTTCTCTCATACAGTACATCCCAACCCCAGCTATCTGTCCCTCCATTCCTCCCAGTTCTCCTCCAACCTCCTGTCTCCCCCAGATCCACTGCCCACACCCAGAAAAAAGCAGGTCTCCCAGGGATGTCAACGCAACATGGCATAACAAGATACAATAAGACCAGGTCCAAACCTTCCCATCAAGGCTGGGTGAGGCAACCTAGTAGAAAGAAATGTATCCTAAGGGCAGGCAAGAGTCAGAGCAACCCCACTATGACTGTCAAGAGTGCCACAAAAACACCACGCCAACAACCCATAACAGATATGCAGAGAACCTAGCACAGACCCACACAGGCCCTGCAGTTGCTGCTTCAGTCTTTGTGAGCCTGCATGAACCCCGCTTAGTTGATTCTCTGGGCCATGTTTTCCTTGTGTCCTCAAGCACTTTGGCTCCCACAATTCCTCCCCCCCCTTCCTCAGGGTTCCCCGAGCTCCAAGGAGAGAGACCCAATGGGCACCTTAATCTGGGCTCTTTCTCTATGCCTGTTTGGCTGTGGGTCTCTGCATCTGCTGCCATCCTCTCTGATGCGGACTGGACTAGGCACCAGTCTGAGTATATTGATACATCATTAGTAATCATTTTATTGATTTTTTTGGTATGGGGGGCCAGCATGTTTGGTTCTACCCAAGGTAAAACTTATCCAGCTTCTGGTTATCCAGCTTTGGATCTGGTTATCCAGCTTCTGGTTTCGGTTGCCCAAGAAGTGTGATGCATAGGCTCCTTTTGTGGCATGGGCCTCAAATTAGACCAGTCAGTGTTTGGCCACTCCCACAAGTTCTGCGCCTCCACTGCGCAGCACATGTTGCAGGCAGATAAACTGAAGGCTGAAGGTTTTGTGGCTGGGTTGGTGCCCCAATCCCACCACTGGACGCCTTGACTGGTTACAGAAGATGGCCGGTTCAGGCTCCATCTTATTAGGAGTATTCACTGTGGTCAACCTCATAGGTTCCAGGAAGTTTCCACTGCCCTAGGTTTCCACATTGGCTCCTAAATGCCCTTCAACTTCAGCTGACTCTTCCCATACTCTTTCTCCACACACCCCACGTGATCCCTCCTCCTCCATTCCCACTCACCCTGAGTACATGCACATGCACAAAATGTATTCTATTTCACATTCCCAGGGAGGCCCATGCATCCCTCTAAAGCCCTCCTTGCAACTTAGCCTCTCTGGGTCTGTGGATCATAGCATTATTATCATTTTACTTAGCAGCTATTATCTACTTATAAGTATCCACCTATCCCTGCTTGTCTTTCCGGGTCTGGGTTACCTCACTCGGGATGATTTTTTTTTTCTAGTTTCATCCATTTGCCTGCAAGTTCCATGATGTCGTTTTTCACTCTGTTGTATAAATGTACCCCATTTTTAAAAGTCTACTCTTCGGCCGAGGGACATCTAGGAAACAATAACCAGTTTCTGGCTATTAGGTTGGGTTTCATTATTCTTTCTAGTACCTTCTGTAGGGCTGGATTTGTGGATAGATGCTTAAATTTGGAATCTCTTGTTTTCTTCATCTATGGTGATTGAATGTTTTTCTGGGCATAGTAGTCTGGATCCACAGGACGTTTGTGCAGGCCCTTCTGGCTTTTAGAGTCTTGATTGAGAAGTCAGGTGTAATTCTAATAGGTCTGCCTTTATATGTTACTTGGTTTTTTTTTTTTTCCTTTTCAGCTTTTAATATTCTTTCTTAATTATGTGTGTTTAGTGTTTTGATTATTATTTGGCAAAGAGACTTTCTTTTTCTGGTCCAACCTATTTGTACCTTTATAAGCATCTCCCTCTTTAGGTTAAAAGAATTTTCTTCTATTATCTTTGTGAAAAAAAATTTTGCTGTTTGAGCTGGGATTCATCTCCTTCTTCTATCCATATTATACTTAGATTTGATCTTACCTGAATGTTTTGTGTCAAGAATATTTTAGATTTAACATTTCCTTTGACAAATGTATCTGTTTCTTCTCTCTTATCTTCAATGCCTCAGATTCTCTCTTCCATCTTTTTTATTCTGTTGGTGATGCTTGTGTCTGTAGTTACTTTTTCCTTACCTAGATTTTTCATTTCCACATATGCCTCTGTTTGTGTTTTTCTTATTGCTTCTATTCCCATTTTCATGTCTTGAACAGCTTTCTTTGTTATTTAACTGTTTGTTTTTTTCTTGGCTTTATTGGATTTCTTTAAGGGATTTATTCATTTTCTCCGATATTTGCTTGTCTTAGTCATTTCTATAATTCTGGAAGCTGTTTGCTCTATGCTTCCAACATACTTAGGTGTATTATTTTCTTCTAAAGTTTCTGATGGGATTTAAGACTAGATAGTCATAATTTTACTACAACTAAGCTTAAGACAAGGATTTATATCTAAAAAGATGTTTTAAAGTGTGGATGAATGTTTTTAGGATAGATACAAAATATCATAAGAAAGTGATTTAGGTACAGATCTTAGGACTCGCCAGGATAGAATAGATAGTGTGGAATGCTTTTTCCACGATTGTCAAGTACAAATGGACTGGACATTATAAGTGTAATTCTTACCTAACAATTCTCCTAATTCTTATTGTATACAGCTTATTAATGTTAGAGAAAAGGCAATTTTTAAAAAACCAAAAGGGGCATGAAATGGAAGTTCTGGTTTCCTTTAAAACTCAATTACATTATGTAAACATGTTTTTGTTATAATTCCAATTATGGGATTTTAGTCTGTCCACAGCTGATAATTGCTTAGTGTAGGGGCATGGTCTTTGCCAGCTGGAGTTAGTTGAATTCTGAGGACTTTGAGGGGTATAAATATGATATCCCAGAGGGAAAAGGTACAGTGCTTTGGAGGAGGTTGATGGAGGACTGTTTAGTTTATTTGCTGTTTTGCTGGACTGATGTTTTGCTGTTTACCTGGACTTCTGGATATCCTAATGACTAAGATTGGTATTGCCTCAAAAAGAATCCTATGACCCTACCCAGCCAGAAGAAGTAAAGAAATCTACATGCCCTCTCCCTTCCAACCTTCTTTTTCCCCTACCTGGGGTGAGGGGATTGGAAGGGAGGTATAGGCTTCAAGAAACCCCCAAATAAAGTAGCATTTGAAAAACTAGCACCTACGGGTCTTTTTCTTGATTTCTTTAAGGGATGTGTTCATTTTCTCTTCATGGGCTTCTATCATCTTCACCTAGGTCTTTTTCTTGAGCTTCAGCTGTGTTGTAATATTCAGGGCTTGCTATAGTAGATTGCTGAGCCATTGTGGTGATATTGCCTTGGCTGTTGTTGGTTGTGTTCTTATGGTAGGCATCTGGGTTTGGGATGATCATAAGTCTAGGTGCAGATTTCTAAGCTTGTCTTTGTTGGATGGATATTTTGTTCCTTGGCTTCTGTTTCCTCTCTGGTCTTCTGGCCACTATGTCCTGTGGTTGATCAAAGTGTCTTTACCCAAGTTGGGAGCTGAACATGGTGGAATCAGGAGGAGCAGGGACAAAATACAGTTGCATGCTTTGCCCTTTAGAGTTTAGACTATCCTGTGAAAAGCTCAGGTTACCAGAACTGTTTTAGGTTCTCTTCCCTTATCCCAACTTTTGTTACTTCTCCTCGATCTTTCCAGGACCCCAGCTCATCCTCGGCCAGACAGGATCACCACCACAGGAGCTCCTGAAGGAGCGTTGGTTGTTCAGAGTCTGTTTACTTCTTCCGCTGCCTGCTGCTTCCTTCCCATCTCCACTGAGATAGTACAAACCCAACTGCTATTTTACCAAACAAACAGCACAGGATACTGGACAGTGAGGCTTTCATCAGAGATTTCTTGTTCTGTGATTAATTGGAGTCTTGGGACAGATTCTGAGGAGACTCCCTGAAGGCTCCCCAGTTCCCTGGCACACAGGAGAGTCAGCCGCTCTTGATCTGGCCAGAGCCCAGCAGTGACCCATCACACTGCTCTCAGAGCTGAGCCAGGTGTGCATCAGAGATGTATTGAGCCTGTTTTCATGGGCTATGAAGTCAGAGGTCAGGCTTCTCAAGACAGGGACTGACTGATTTAATGCAAAGTGTTATGGGTCGCAGGGAGAAGGGTGATATGGGCTACCCAAGGCTCACACTACAGCACAAAACAGGACAGTAAAGTCAGGAGGAAGAATACTAACTACTGACAAAGCTCCTGCTCTCCGAGAAGAAAGTTAACTCTGGCTGGTGACCTGTGCCTGAGTCACAGATCCAGGGTAGAAAGTCTGCAAAGCAAGAGCAGGTAAGTTTGGATCTGAGAAAAGACAGAATGCTCTTCATGTTGGAGTCAGGACCATGTGAAAGGCACTCTTCCTCAACAAGAGGAAGAGGTAGGTAGTTGAAAAACCAAAATAAGGCCCCAATGCGGTAGATCAGTGAGTGACTGTGAAGGTCAGCGTCCACCTCGACATGGTGAGGATGCTGGGTCCTCCTGTCACATCAGCCAACAGCTAATGGCGGCAGTGCTGCCTCCCTGCCTCTTCCCTGACTCCAGGTTCACACAGGCCTGGAAGAAGGTTGGTGGGATGGCATGTCAGCCTGTAAGTGTCCACTGACGTTTGTAAGATTGACTTGGGATTATTGCCAGTGGAGGACGACACATCGCCCTCTAACGGTGCCCCTTTGGGGACTGTTGAACTTTGGGCTGGGAAAAGCATTGAATATTGCTCTTGTTGTGTTGGGGAGGGGGTCGGGGTGTGGAGTGAAGTGCACAGGGGGGCAAGTGAGCATGCGAAAGCAGTCTGCAGGCAGGCTGCAACCGCCTCCTCCCAGGGCGCAGGACCATTGTGCTTCCAACCTTATGCGCAGCTCTGGCTCACCTCCTCCATTAGAAGAAAGTAAACAAACTAAATGCCTCCCTCACGACTATGGTCCTCGAGTCCCTGTCCAGCATTGGGGCCCAAGATGCAAGTGGGTTCGCAGTCTTCCCTAATGTCCCTGACAGCACTTGGATGCTTCTTTCGATGTTCTAAAAGCAGAGATTATGGGTAGTGTGGGGTTATGGAGAGCTTTTCCAGGCGCAGTCTGTCCACACACTTCCTGTAGCATCTGCCTTTTGTCATCTGCACCACGCAGAATTTCTTTGATTACTTATCACTCAGACAGAATTTACTCTACAGCGAAATGCTGGCTGTGTTGTGTGGATGACAAGAAATGTGGCTGGCAGAAGGATGTGGCCTTTCACACAGCAAGGTCCAAGGTGGTCACCTTCATTTCTAGGTGAACCCAGGTCATCAGTGTCAACCTCTTGAAGACTAAAACTCGGGTCCTGATAGAATAAAGTGTGTGATTGTTTTGTTAATATACTCTTTGTACATGACTCACCTGATTACATAATTAAACACTGAATTATACTTCAGTGTGCTAAAGTCAGTATATAACCCTTCCATCAACAATTACTGATTTAACATGTTTTCTATTGGCTGACGTTTAGCTCTAGGTCAGCTAACAGCTGCCTGCAATTAATACTTCTTGAACCGTTCAGATAATGAGAGGCTGTTCTGTTAGTGGTTTGTTTAAGTGACCTGCAACTTGGGATTTTTCCATTATAGCTCCTGATCCAAACCTCCCTCCCAGTTCCCTATTTCTGTGTCTTACCCCAACACCTCTCCCGTGGAGACCTGCAGCTCAGAGTCTCAGCTCCAGGGTCACAGAGCAGAGGCACTGACCTAGAGACTAAAGTCATTTCAGCTGAATGCTTTCTCTGTGATACTTTTCATTTCACCATTGTAGATTTTCAATTGTAAGAAATTCTGAAAGAAAAATATGGACCCAAAGAATAAAACTACAGCTGATTTCATCCTGCTGGGGCTCTTTCCCAGCTGCAGGTACCCAAACCTCCTCATCTTCCTCATCCTCCTCATCTACACCCTGGCCTCTGCTGGAAATTCCCTCCTGATATTCCTCATCTGGCTGGACCCCCGTCTCCACACCCCCATGTACTTCCTGCTCAGTCAGCTGTCTCTCATTGACCTGGCTTACATCTCCTGCACAGTGCCCAAAGCAGCCACCAACTACTTCACCGGGAGGCAGAGCATCTCCTTCTTTGCCTGTGCCACGCAGATATTTGCCTTCCTCACCCTCGGCCTTGCCGAGTGCATCTTGCTGACACTAATGGCCTATGACCGCTATGTGGCTGTCTGTAACCCTCTGAGATACACCATTCTCATGAGCCCCAAGGTCTGTCTGAAGATGGCCGCCTCCACCTGGATGGGAGCAGCTGCTGCAGCCCTTGTTCACACCGTCTACCCCATGAATTTTCCCATCTGTGGCTCCAGGGAGATCAACCATTACTTCTGTGAGATGCCCGCCATCCTGAGAATGTCTTGTGTGGACACATCAGTCTATGAGATGGTGAAGTTTGTGTCAACCATTATCTTTCTCCTGGCCCCGTTCACTCTGATCCTGACCTCCTACACCCTCATATTCCTCACCATCCTCAGAATGAACTCTCCCAAGGGGAGGAACAAAGCCCTGGCCACCTGCTCCTCCCACCTGACTGTCGTGAGTCTCTACTTTGGTCAGGCCATCTTCATCTACATGACGCCCACGTCTGCCCACACACCTGACCAAGACCAGGTAGGAGCTGTGCTGGGTACCATAGTGACCCCCATGCTCAACCCTCTTATCTACAGCCTGAGAAACAAAGAGGTGATAGGGGCTCTGCAGAAGTGCACGGGCAGATGCTGCAACCGCGACAGTGCCAGGTCCTCCTTCCGGTGCTGCTCTCAGAAACGGCCCGTCCTTCATCTTAAACGTGAGCCTAAGTCAACCTAGATCCCAACTGGAAATAGAGCACCGTGAGGAAGGACTGCACAAGCCTTGTATAAACTGGAATTTGCTAGAATGTTGTTCTTTTTTCCATAGTGGTGGCGTCAGTAAACCCTTAATAAGTGTTGCTTGCTTGTAAAATTACGTAAATTGTGACAATAGCATCTGTGCAAAGACAAAGGGTTTCTTAACGCTTTGGGTCGCAAGTCAAGAACCTACTTGCTGTTCTGGCATTTCCACTTCGATTGGCCTTTAAATATCATCATGTCGGTGTCTCCTTCTCACTTAATCCCTTGAAATAATTCATGCAATTAGTCTCTTCTTACTGATTACATCTATCAGGCATCGACATGAATCACCTTTTTGTTTTTACTACATTTTAAGCCTTGTGGGTCACTAGTGCAGCCCTGTTTATATTTACTGGCTATCGAGAGAATTTGTTTCCAGTTACTGATGAGACTCAACATGTTTTCTGAAGCTACAGTAAATGAAATTTTCATACAGTGTGCTGTCTTTCAGTGAAACAAGCAATCATGAAGTCCTGTATTACAGAATAGAGAGTTTCAGTTGCCCATCTCCCACAGTCACGGCCTCTTATTTAAAAATAAATGTGGCAAAACGAAATTTAGATGGCATGCAACCGCAAATTTAAGGAGAAAATTGATTTGTGAAACCGTAACAACCTGTCAGACTTAGCAAAATGATAGCAAAATTTCCACATGACCAGTGACTCCCCTTAAGCACCCTCTCCCTCTTCCTGTCCACTCGGACCATTCGTGGGCATGTGTCACGGTTGAGGTTGCTTTAGATCACAAAAAGTACGTTGACAAGCCTTCATCTTCTGAAGGACGATCACAAGGGGAGATTTTAAGTTTTTTGTTTTTGAAATAAAGGGCCTTAAAGTTATGAAGTTAAAACTCTGAGTTAGGGAATTTTCACCTTAGAAGCACAAGTACTCACACTGCCTTACATTCCAGTCTTAACAAACATCAGAATGACTTCACACCTCCACACTCGGTTGTGAGGATCTACAGGGGCCTTTAAAAGCAACTAAACAGCTCTGAGTTTCAGATGTGATCACTTTCCGTTAAAACACACCTCTGATTTCCCCTCATTTAACTTTGATGCAATTCTGTTTTCTATATATTTTCCATTTCTTTGAAGATATTAAACTTCGACATCTTTAGGTTCTTCTCGTAATTTTCCCAGCTCTGCTAAGGTGTGCCTGAAGAACTAACTGCATGTCATCTTAGCATGTAAAACATAGTGTTGATATAAATGCGCTTTGTGTGATGATTCCAGCAACAAAGCATGTAACAGCCATCATCTCCCTCACAGCCTTTTGTGGTTTGAGACAAGGATATGTCCTTTCAGAAAGTTTTGTGTCTGGCTATTATCCTCCTGATATAGTATCTCTTACTAGCTTTACACAGCCTGTTTTTCCTTGCCTCATACTCATAGCTGAGGTCCATGTGGAGTAGTTTGTTACTGGAGGCGGGGTATTACATGTAGAAACCGATAGTGAATCCAAACAGCTTCCTTTCCTTCAAAAAGGATTCAACCTTTTTTTCAATGCAAACTAAAACGACCCTAAGATTTCACCTTACACCCATCAGAATGGCTAAGATCAAAAATTCAAGAGACAACACATGCTCAACCATGTTTGTAGCAGCCTTATTTGTAATAGCCAGAAGCTGGAAACAGCCCAGATGCCCCTCAGTGGAGGAATGGATGCACAAATTGTGGTATATCTACACAATAGACTATTACTCAGCAATAAAAAACAAGGAAATCATGAAATTTGCAGGTAAATGGTGAGATCTGGAAAAGATCATCCTGAGTGAGCTATCCCAGAAGCAGAAAGACACACACGGTATATACTCATTCATATAGACATATAATATAGGATAAACCTACTAAAATCTGTACTCCTAAGGAAACTAAACAAAAGGGAGAACTCTTGCTAAAATGCTCAATCCCTATCCTGAAAGGCAAAGAGGCTGGATATCAGAAGAAGGAGAAAAGAGGGAACAAGTCAGGAGCCTGACACAGAGGACCTCTGAAAGGCTCTGCCCTGCAGACTATCAATGTAGATCCTGAGACTTATGGGCAACCTTTGGGCAGAGTGGGAAATCTTAGGAAAGAAGTGGGAAACAGTAAGATCTGGGGAGGACAGGAACTCCAGAAGGAGAGAAACAGAACCAAAAAATCTGAGCACAGGGGTCTTTCCTGAGACTGATATTCCAACCAAGGACTATGCATGGAGATAACCTAAGACCCCTGCACAGATGTAGCCCATGGCAGTTCAGTATCCAAGTGGGTTCCATTGTAATAGGAACAGGGACTGTCTCTGACATTAACTGATTGGCCTGCTCTTTAATTACCTCCCCCTGAGGGGGAAGCAGCATTACCAGGCCACAGAAGAAGACAATGCAGCCACTCCTGATGAGACCTAATTGACTAGGATCAGAAGGAAGGAAAAGAAGTTCTCCCCTATCAGTGGACTTGGGGAGGGGCATGCATGCAGAGGGTAGAAGAAGGGAGGGATTGGGACAGGAGGAGGGAGAGAACTACAGGGGGGATACAAAGTGAATAAAGTGTAATTAATAAAGAAAAAAAAGAAACCAAAAAAAATGTTCAATATCATTAGTCATAAGGGAAATGCAAATCAAAATGACTAGATACCATCTTACACCAGCTAGAATAGCTAAGAACAAAAACTCAAGTGACAGTACATGTTGTCGAGGATGTGGAGCAAGGAAAACACTCTTTCATTGCTGTTGGGAGTAAAAAACTTGTGCAACCACCATGGAAATCAATCTGGTTCTTTCTCAGAAAATTTGGAATAGTTCTACCTCAAGACCCAGCTAGACAACTCCTGGATCTGTACCCAAAAGATGCTCCACCATACTGCAATGACACTTGCTCAACTATGTTCATAACAGTTTAATTGTAATAGCCTGAAACCGGAAACAATCCAGATGTCCCTCACCCAAGGAATGGATACAGAAAATGTGGTGCATTTGTACAGTGGAACACTAGTCAGCTTTCAAAGACAAGGAAATCATGAAATTTTTAGGTGAATGGGTAGAACTGGAAAAGACCATCCTAAGTAAGGTAACCTGGACCCAGAAAGACACGCATGGCATGTACTCATTTATAAGTGGATATTAGACCTATAGTACAGGATAACCATATTATAACCCGCAGACCCCAAGAAGCTAAGTAACGAGGAGGGACCAAAGGTGGATGTTTGAATCCCACTCAGAAAGGGACATAGAACAGACATGGGAAGTGGATGAAGGGATGGAACTGGATAGGAGAGGGTGTGGGGAGAGGAATGAGGGTGGGGATCATATGTTGAGAGCAGGGGTAGGAGGAGAGAAGGCTGAGAGAGAGAAGGGAAACTGGGGGGGGCAGCTCTGGGACAAGCTGGAGACCTGCAACAGGGTAGGCTCCTGGGAGGATATGGGGGTGACTCTAGCTGAGACTCCTAGCAGCAGGGGGGACATGGAGTCTGAACTGGCCACCTCCTAACCAGGCAGGATTTCCAGTGGAAGGAGGGGGCACCAACCCACCCAAAATATGTGTTTTACTTAGATGACTGTCATTGGAAGAATACTTCATTCTATTCAAGTATTGCAAGAGAAAGGGCCATGTCAGAGCATGGGGACCCATCTGAGGAAGAACTGAGGTAGTCAAGAGGCAGAAGCCATGAGCAGAGATTGCAAGCAGCAAATATATGTGATTTCCGCAGGATGAGGTGGATTTAAGACTGGAAAATCCCGGCAGCTTTGAGGCCATGGTGGCTGCCTTTCATTTTCACTGTGTGAACCTAAGATGTGCAGGGCAGCTGGACTAAACGTAGAGGGAGCAAGGCATCCAGATAGTCGCTTGCATGACATTGTCCTGTAAAGATGGTGAGTGGGAGGATGATTTCTGGACAGGTAGGTTGCAAATGATAAGTGAGTTTACAGGAGAAGCTGTTTACCAACCTTAGCCTGTTACCTCACCCTGGGCATCACCAGAGCCCAGATGCCAACTGTGGTGGTTCAAACAGAGATTCATGTGTTGGAATGCTTGGCCATAGGGAATGGCACTATTAGAAGGTGTGGCTTTATTGGAGGAGGTGTGGCCTTGTTAGAGGAAGTGAATCAGTGTGTAGGTGGGCTTTGATGTCTCCTATGCTCAGGCTCCACCCAGTGTGAAACACAGTCTCTTCTTGTCTGCCTGTGGGGGATAGCACCATTCTGCATCTATAGATCAAGATGTAGAACTATCGCTTCTTCAGCAATGAATCTGCCTGCACACTGCCATGCTTTCCACCAGGATGATAATGGACTAAACCTCTGAAACTATAAGCCAGCCCCCATTAAATGTTTGCCTTTATAAGAGTTACCTTGGCCATGGTGTCTCTTCACAGCAAGACACCAATATATAGCAATATGGACAAGAGAGTCATGAGTTAAAAGTACTAAAATCCTGCAATCTAAGGGGGCATATTTCCCCCAGTAAGTGTGGGCCACTCCAGAAATAATCCTCTATGTCTCTGGGCTAAAATCTGGGGTCATACATTCTAGCTCTTCCTCCCTTCCCCAAACACTTGATTTACATATAAGTGACCTCCTCCTTGCCCACATGTGACCCTTGCCCACATGTGCTGTTCTGCAAAGGCCTCACTTCATTCAGTACTGCCTTGTTAATGTGATACAAGCCGGGCATGCTTTCCCCATAACGATTTCTTTAAACGTTTGTCAGTTATCTACAAGTCTTAGATTGCTAAATGCATTAGCTTAACTCTATAATCTATTTAGCTCAATCCCCTCTTTACATCTGACGTTCTGCAAAAATACTGTGAGAAACTGCAAGTCTTTGAACTCCATCAGCAAAGAAGACATGCAGCGAAAGCCCTGGTGTCTTTGTCTTGTTTCTGTATCTAAGCTCAACTGTATCTAAGATCAACTGAGAATGGGGACCACTCAGACCTTGAACCAGTGAGTGCTGTCCCAAGCCTCACTACTAACACCCAGAGATGCACAGTAAAATGAATCTGGGGCTAAACTCTGCCCCACAGGTGACACACCAGGACACATTTTTAAGGGAAGACTGTTCACTTAAAAATTCCTTACATGAAAGTATAAGAGTTGTTCTCCCAACACTGGCACAAATCTCAACACTGAATCAAGGAAAAACTATGTTTCCTCCAGAAGTTAACTGTACAGTAACTGATTCCAGCATTTCTTAAGTAGGTGAAATAGAAAACAAACAAACAAAAAAAAACTTCAAAGGAATGCAAAGAGCGTAGACCTAGAAGACAGACACTAAACACATCACCAAAAGACACTTATAAATAATAGATAGATAGATAGATAGATAGATAGATAGATAGATAGATAGATAGATAAATAAGCAAACCCAAAGAAGCAGAATATAAAAGCAACATGGGCTCTTTAAGAAAGAGATCAGGAAAACAACTCTGTTCTCAAAAGCATCACTGAGGCACACGCTCAACCAGCGAAGCCGAGGGCCTCCATACAGGAAGCTAAACGACACTGAAGAAAGAAATGGTAGAGAATGTTAAAAGATAGAAAGACCACCTATACTGATGGATTTGGTAGGTTAACATTGTGAAGATGGTCACATTTTAAAAAGCATCCCAGGGGTTCAAGGCAATCCCCACCAAAATACAAAGACATTATTCACAGAAAAAGATCCTAAAAGTAATATGGAAACACAA
The DNA here is from genome assembly GCF_907164565.1 of Psammomys obesus. Taxonomy (NCBI): domain Eukaryota; kingdom Metazoa; phylum Chordata; class Mammalia; order Rodentia; family Muridae; genus Psammomys; species Psammomys obesus. The sequence continues at coordinate 2,897 of NW_026591435.1, read as the reverse complement.
AAGGTCCTAAATAGCCAAAGAAGTCCTGAACAGAAAGAGCAATGCTAAAAGTATTACAATATTCTATTTAAGGTTATATCATCACAGAGCCATGGTAATAAAAACAGCATGACAGTAGCACAAATGCTGGCACTTAAACCAATTAAATAAAAGAAACTCACTCAACTGCCGCCATCTGGTTCTCCACAAAGGTGCCAAAAGCACACACTGGAGCAAAGATAACCCTCAACAAAAGCTCTTGGGAAAACTAGATATTCAGACCCAGACGAATGAAACTAGATTCCTAACTCTCACCCTGCGCAAAACTCAGCTCTCAGTGTATAGAAGAGGAGTAGATAATATTATAGGCAGACAGTGGTTGCTGGGGGAAGGAGGGAGTCATACTCCTCAGTGGTGAAGCCACTACTAAGTTGCTCAAGTAAATAACACAGGATCATGCTCATGTAGGCAATTAAATGTTATAGACTATAAGTAAGCAAGAGGACATGAAAATAGGAATCCCACCCATTCATATACCCTACAACACCGTGTATGGTCAAGTCCTTAATAAATGTCTAATGAGAATGTGTTCTGTAACTGATGTTCTCATAGTCTCAGGGAGAATGTAGGAGCAACCTCTTATTTTTCTGTGATAGAAAAGTAATGAGAGGATGCCTCTAGGTATGAAGAGTGGTGCATTATGGGAAATCAGTGATGCAGATAGAAGCTGGAAGCCGACTGAGTCTGGGTATAATACTATGTTGTCTTGCAAGGAGACTGGATCTTCAAGAAATGGTTACATAGGGGATGGTGATTCAGAGAAACTGTGACCGCGGCTGGGCAGGCTCGCTCATCTAAATAAAATAAGTGTGAAAAGGTGTTGAGCTCCTAGGTCTATATTATAGCATGTAGCCCCAAACAAAAAAGCATTCCATGGACCAGCTTTGTTTTCATATAGTGACCTACATATTACAACATGTTTAATGGAAGCTACTCTGATCTACTACTGTAGGGTCCCCAAAATGGAAATTTCTCAAGTTCTTCCTCCTTATTTTTGTCTCTCTCCCACCAGCATTCTCCACAGAGGAATGGTTAACAAGTATTACTGACCTAACACATAAAGAGATCAATGTCTCATTTCTCAAAGTAAGCTCAGGGGGGAGCATGGCCCTGGGCTAGCCTCACTTCTAAGTGTAGAACGTTAATCTAATGAAGGGGAGACACGCTCTTCCCGTCAATATTTCAGGGCTTCGTGATGGAGGTGCATAAGCCCAAAGCCACTGACCTGCCGGGATCACACATCATTCACCTCAGCAGGAGAACCAGCGTAAAGGGACCATTTGCTGCCCTCCCAGGGCTGAAATGGCACCTGCTGATACCCTGAACAAGGTTTCCCAAACAGGAGGAAGAGAACCCAGACAAGAGGAGCCAGACTTCCCTAATGGACTGATCCACAGTGTACCTTGGCATGTGCAGGAGGCCAACATCTTGAAGAGGACCACACAAAGTCTAGGGCTGCGCAGCTGAACCCAAAGGTCACGTGCTGTGGGGGATCCGCAGGGCCTGCTGTTCAAGCACCAGGATCTAAGGTGTCCCGAGCATTAGATGCTGTGTTAGTGAGGTTTGGGGGGTTTTCATTGTTTGTTTGTTTGTTTGTTTGTTTGTTTGTTTGTTGCTGTGACCAAGTATCTGGCAAGATGCTACTTAAAAAAGGAAAGATTTGGGGGCTGGAGAGATGGTTCAGAGGTTAAGAACACTGGCTGTTCTTCCAAAGGTCCTGACTTCAATTCCCAGGAACCACATGGTGGCTCATAACCATCTATAATGGGATCTGGTGCCCTCTACTGGTGTGCAAGTACACATGCAGGCAGAATACTGTACACATAGTAAAAAAAAAAAAAAATTTTTAAAAGGAAAGGTTTGCTTTAGCTCAGTCTGAGGGCACAGTCCATCGTGGTAGGGAACGCATAGTGCCTGTGGGAGAAGATAGAGCTGCTTGCTAACACCTAGGCGTGTTGTGTAGGAGAGAAAGGGCAACTTACTGCTTACCCAGCTTTCTCTCTTCCTTTTTGTTCAGTCCAGGACCTCATCTCATCCCTGGAATGACATCCAGGGTGGGCAGGTCCCCTTCTAGTCCTCTCTGAAGATGTCCAGAGAAGCACACAAAGGTGGCCTCAATAACACCCATTAGACTTCTTAACCCACTCAAGTTGGCAATGAAGATTAGCCATCATAAGTGTCATGTTTGAAAAGGACGGTGGGTGAAGGATCTGGCTGTGAAACTTGGCCTCTGAGTTCAGTCCCTGGAACCCACATGGTAAGAAGGTGAGAACTGACTCCCACAAAGTGTCTCCTGACACTTTTTTTAAAAGATTCATTAATGAGCAAAACACCTTGGTTACGAGAAATGAAGGGTTGGTTTTCCACTTGGGATGTATTATAACACAATCTGGTGAATACAGTAAATTATTATCGAAGATTTCAAATTTATTAAGAGTAAATTTTAAATATTCTCATAATTGAATGTAGTATTTGGGTTGATAGATATGATAATTATCTTGATTAAATCATTTGACATTGTTACATTCTAAAACCTTGGCAAAAAATGTACCACATAAGCATAGAGACTGTAATTGATCAATTTGAAATTAAAAATTTTAAATAAAAGATTATATATATATATATATATATATATATATATATATATATATATTACAAAGTTTTCTTTTAAGTTGTTCAGGAGTACCAATAGAAAGAAAAGAGGTATGCGTGTCACAAGGCAGCTGTGAGGCAGCACACTCCACAGAGGAGCAGATGACCAGAAATAAAACTTTCCAAAGATAAAGCAGGGGCTGTGTGAGGGCTGAGGTGGGAAAGCTGAGGTGTGAGGGCTGAGGTGGAAGGCTGAGGTGTGAGGG
>NW_026591434.1:0-24412 GCF_907164565.1 Psammomys obesus | reverse complement strand
GAAGAAGAAGAAGAAGAAGAAGAAGAAGAAGAAGAAGAAGAAGAAGATTCATCCTGTTCTGCCTCTCCATCCAGACAGCTTAGTCTCCCACCAAAGTCAAAACATCCTGCCACTGAGGTCACCGTGTCCCTCATTTTCTCAACCAAAAAATTGGGATGTTGTTACCAGGAAAGATAGGGGTAGGGATGAGGAGAATACCAGCACAGAGGCAGGCATTCTCTCAGAGCTTCAGTATCTCTGACATTGGGTAATAGCACTCTTTAGTCCCTACTGCTGCCCTCCCACAGGCGCAGTGTCCTGCTCTGCCATGTGCCATGTGCATGTACTAAAAGGATGCCACATAGGGTTCTCTTATAGGGTTCTCTTATCCTGCTTGAGAAGGAACTGAGAACACAGGTATGAAGATGTGCATTTATACCAGGAAGACTCTGCCCATAATCACTTTCTCCGTCTCCACAGAATCTGTTTAAATTCAGTTTACAAGAAGACGCCAAAGAGGTAAGGGCCTTTTAAGGTTTGTAGCTTTAACAGTCTTAAACTATGACTGGAAGATTTTCTATTTGTGGAGTTATAGTTCACGGTGTGTGTGTGTGTGTGTGTGTGTGTGTGTGTTATTGTTGAGGTGGAGAGCAGCAAAATCACTTATAGGTGAGGACCAGAAGCAGGGTTGACATTACTACTTTGACCTCTGGTTTAGTGCTTCCAATCTGCAACCTTGTCTTCTCCCAATGAAAAGAGGATGCACTGCCAGATGGATGAGTTGCCTAACTATGGGTCATGGAAACCATTGTTGAGGAACATAAGTCATAAGCTATGCAGGAAAAAGATGTTGCATCCACTTTCTTGTATGCAGAAAACTTCATTAGTGACCTGCATGTTCTCCCTTGACCATGAAGTCAGTGTTGAATCAACAATACAGTACACTTAAAAGAGGGGGAGGAAATTTGGCTGTTTTCCAGTTTGGTTATTTTGGGGAATGGTCGCGTGTACCTTCGGTGTATGATAAAACTATGGATTTCATCTGAACATGTGGATTTCAAGTGTTTAACATCGACATGACAATAATAACTGTAGCATGTGAAGTTAAAGCTGAAAAAAGCCTTTTTAAAGAAAAACCCTGGGGTTGAAGAAGTAGCAATCCCTGCTCATATGGTGTTTAATTATATTATAAATAAATCTTACATATACGAGTTCTTTGTGAGAAATTTATATTATATAAGGTACTTTCAAACAGGGACCCATATATAAGGATGATGACAATAGTGTTTCCAGTGGTTCCCAAGAAACTAGTCCTAGAATTTTACTTCAACAGGGGTCCAGGATTCACTAAGTCAGCATTTGTGAAAACTTTATAGACTTACCTATTAGGAATATTTAAAATCAATTCTGGAGAATATCCTTGATTGAACTTTTCTATTTCTTTTAACCTTATTCCTCACAAATGGCCAAAAAAATTGGTCTCTCTGACTCACAGACCTCCTAAGGACATAGATTTCTCTGGTCACTGCCCACCGTCATGGGGTCTATGTTCCAGCAGTTTCCTTAGACAAGCAGAACGGGAGATGTGGGTGGTGTCTGTCACTGTGCTGCTCTCTCCTGCAGAGCCTTCCCTTTCTGCCACCTGTGATTGATGGGGTGGTGCTGCCAAAGGCACCAGAAGAGATCCTGGCAGAGAAAAGCTTCAACACTGTGCCCTACATGGTGGGCATCAACAAGCAAGAGTTTGGCTGGATTCTGCCGACAGTGAGCCTAAAACCGACCTCTTAGAAGCTTCTCTGCTTAGCCATGATCCTGCCTCCACTCTGCTTCCAGGAAGTCTGTCTTTAAGGCCTGCTTTGTGTCTGGGGCAGCTGTTCCCATTGTTATAATGTATCCATCCAAAGGAACATGCCTGTCATGGCTCAACCTAGATGTACAGGCTTGGGATCTCTATACCAATTATTTGTCTTTTAATGAAAATTCTGAAGTTCTCGGGCTGGGTAGGAGGTCTGTAGGCATAACCATTGTGCATCCTGAATAACCAAGGTTAAGTATAAAGTAAGGCAGGAGCTGGGAGTTCAAGAGAGTCCAGCAGAGAGACATATGCCTCCTCCTTGTGCTTGGACACTCAGGATCCATAGATCTCCAATACACTCAGTGAGTGGTTCATTGCCACTGAGAAAACTGATTCTGAGGTAATTTTGATTTTGAAAGGCAAAAAAAAAAAAAATAGATTTTTCTCTTTAAACACTAAAACATTCACTGTTAATAGTAAAATCGAAGGAGGAGGGGGAGTTGAGTCCAGTAATAGAACAGCAGGAATAGAATGATAAAGCATTATCTGAATTCAACTCCCTGACTCCAAGGCTGAAAGTGTTTCCAGATTGTTGAGAGCTCTGCAAGGCACTGTGGTGTGATGATGGTGAGTCTACATGCCTGTCCTTTCAGGGAGAAAGACTCCTCTTTATGACAGCAAGCAGAGGTCCAAGTTGAAGTAAGAACCTTAATGTAGTCAGGCCTCTGTTTTTCCCAGGAACCTAAGCAAAGATCAACAGTTAGCTTCCTAAATGTTTGCCCAAAATTGTTGATAATATTTATTAATTTACCTTTAAGCTCTTGAGCTAAGCTTTATTTTGATGTCTTATATTTCAAAAATGAAAGAAATGATTGATTGACAGCTGAGCGTTTTGTATAGTAACAGCTTCCAAGTGAAGATTCAATTCATCAATGTTTTGTTGTTATTGTTCTGCTGGAGGAAAGAGTTGAGCTTTCTCAGGTAGGCATTTTGTGGGGTTGTGTTTATCTTAGGAAGTGCCTTATGCTGTTGCTGGTGCTAAGCACCTACCTTTGAACATGATCAGTCCAAGCTGAGAGTTCTGCGGCTCTCTACTTCTGCAGTAAGATTTCAGAGATCTGCTAGAACACAGGCACAGTTTCCAATTCAGACACTGAGTCTCAGGGGAGGGTGTAGGCTGTGCCTCTGTCTCTGAGCTTTCTGCTTCTCCTCTAACTTTGAATAATTGTTTCCTAGGGAACATTGTCTCCAGACTGATAAGGATTTAGGGTGCTACTAGTTTATTTCTTGATTTTCTCTATATAAATCCATTTGCTTCACTGATTTCTTTCTTTCTTTCTTTTTTGTCACACTCATGGGAGACCCATGCCCAATGATGAGCAACCAGAGCCTTCATCCCACAGTGGGCAGGATGCTCTTCTTGCTTGTCTCTTTCTGTTCATTCCTGAGGACTCACAAATGTTTAACCTTTTTGTTTTTTTTAACAGATGATGGGAATTCCACTAAATGATGAAACACTGGACAAGAAGATGGCCATCAAAATTCTGCAGAAATTGTCTTCCATTACTGTAAGCATCTAAGGACCCATGGCCATTGACTGAGTAATACAGCTACTTGGAGGGACTGGGCCAAATTACAGATCAATGTAATGTTTCCCAGTGCATCGCCCCAGAAGGCTTTGCACAGGTCACCGGAGAGTCACACTCAATGAAGCCATAATTGGCTGGAAAGGCTGGTGATCACCTTTGTCATCCATTTCAGGGCATACAAGAAGATTTAATCCCAGCTGTCATTGAGAAATATATAGGAGATAGCAATGACCCTGTCAAGATCAGAAAGGGAATCGTGGAGGTGTTTGGGGATACGTTATTTGGTATCCCATCAGTGATTGTGTCCCGTGGCCACAGAGGTGAGTTTGAGACAGATGAAGATTCAACCGCTTTGTTCCCTAACCTGCACACTCCCTAGGATAGACAGATGTGGAAACTTTTCATGGTCAATGTGCAAAGTCTGATTCAACAAAGGTCCCATTCTGTTTTGTTTAGCAAGCTGAGAATGAGGGGCAAGTCAAAGTAGTTAATATGGTAACTGATACCATGAAGCAGCACAGGGATGTGTGGGCTGACACAGGGAGAAGAAGGCCAGTCAGTGATGTGCTGCCATGCACATGCACATTCTGGACCACTGGAACTATGGACTCTCTTGGGAGCAATCAGATGTCAGGTATCAGGGTTATCCCAGCGTAACAGAAAAGGGAGGTATTTATCCACCAATATTCACTGTTAGTTTGTGCTTTGATCTGCCACAAAAATGGGTAAGGTAGATTATAGTGACAAGAGTAAACCTTGAAGCAAAGAGTCGCTGGTGCTGGAGGTGGAAGTCAAGCTTCCATGCCTCGAGAGGGGCACCAGAGAGACTCAAGCACATCTGCTGATATGTGGAATAGAGGCAGAGTTTACATTCTTAAGTTGTTTCTAAACTAAATTGCTACACAATGGAGCCACGAGACAGTAGGAGTTAAGTATAGGGTCAGGATGTTTGTTCAGGTGCAAGGAGGACATGGGTGTGTGTGGCAGGTTTGAGAGTTTTTACTCTGTTGTCATTGTCACAAAATATCTGACATAAACACTGTAAGGGAGAAGAGACTTTTTTGTATTGTTTTAATACATGGTGAGCAACTCCATTGCTCTATCCCTGGGATGAGGCTGAGCATCATTTTGGGGAGCATGGTAGCGCAAGCTGGGTCATCTCATGGCACAAAAGAAGCAAAGACAAAGAGAGCTACAAGTGGTCAGAAAGATCGAATCACAAGTGTCTGTCCCAAACAACCTGGGGGATGGCCTTCCCTCTAAAGTCTCCATAGCCTTTCAGAATAGCACTGCCAGCTGGAGACCTCTACTTGAATATGAGTCTGTGGGGGTCATGTATACAGACCATAGTATCCCATCCCTGCCCAGCAAAAGGCTCATGGCTGTTTCATAATGTAAAAGGCATTCAGCCCATCTGCAAGAACCCCTACAACTGGCAATTTTGTTTAGTTGAAAAGTTAAAATCTTAAGTCTTCTTGGCTACTCTAAGCAAAAGTTTTACTGTGGGGCCTAGTGAAATTAATAAAGCAAGTCATATGTCACAGAATAAATAATAAATATTCAGATTCTTTCTCTTCCTCCCTTTCTCTCTCCTCCTCCTTTCTCTCTCTCTCTCACCCTCTCTTCCCTCTATATTTTTCTCGTCCTCTCTCCCTCTGTCCCCCTTCCAATGTCATACATTTTGATTCCCATGTAGCTTCATTTTTATTTTGGTTTGAAGTCAGGTAGTAGATATTTCATTTTTTGTTTCCGCCAAACATTTTCTTGCTTCATGTGTGTGTGTGTGTGTGTGTGTGTGTTGTAGTTCCAAATAATTTGAAACTGTTTTTTTTTCTAGTTATATCAAAAATGATGTTGGAATTACTTCAGAGGGACTAAAGTGAACTAGTAGGGTGCTCGGGATAATACAGGCATTTTAACAGCTTTAATTCTTCTAAACCAGTGGTTCTCAACATGTGGGTTGCAATCTTCTTGGAGGTGTAATAATCTTTTCATAGGGATCACCTAACACAGACATTTACATTACAATTCATAACAGTAGCAAAATTACACTTATGAAGTAGCGATGAAAATGCTTAGTTTGTTTCTACCTATCTGGCTGCTCTCCCTTGTGGCTTGATGGTTTTCCACAGTGGAATGCTTTGAGTCTCTTCTGCTTTTATTCTTACTAATTTTACCTGAAGTCCCCTTGTACTTACATCAAGAATCGCTCACACATAGCAACCGACTTAGAGCTGGTAACAGTTTTCCATTGTTTGCATATAAGAACACCACACTTCCTCTACCCTATATACACTTTATGACTTTGATGTCAGAATTTACATAAAATTTTTTGTAATGACAATTTCTTTGAGCCATAGCTCTTTTTTTTTTTTTCAGCTGCACTTGGTGCTATTTTCATCTTTACCCTTTGAAATGAGAACACGGTCTCACACACCATCCTTCCAGTTCCCGAGTACTACAAAGACTGTTCTGTTAACTTTTATCTTTGATATGTGTGCTGTCATGTTTCCTGTTGTTCACTAGTATCTTTCTGCTTCACTTTAAAGAGTTACATAGTTTCTAGAAGGCCTGTGTGGAGGTCATTCGTTTCACAAGCCTTGTTTGTGTATTTCTCTTCATTTCTGAGTGTCTCTTTCTGCAGAACAGCATTGCTGGTACACAAAAGGTATGTCTCTGATCACGCTTGCAGGAGATGATTTTTACTACAGAGGTACTTACATATCCATGTTCATCACTGTGTTGTTCAGAACACCTAAGACATGGAATTGTTTTCTATGTTCATCAACAGATGAATGGATAAAGGAAATGTAGCAAATATACACAATGGGATTTTTCTCAGCCATAAAAAAAAAAAGACAGTGCTTGTATGGAAATAATGATTTCCCTCATAATGGAAACATCCAGATACAGAAAAACAAATAGCACATATGTGAAGCCTAGGTTTAAGTGTGTGTGCGTGTGCATGTGTGTTTGTCTGTCTATGTCTGTCTCTCTGTGTGTATAACCAGAAAGGGGAGTGTGAGGTAGGATGGAGAGATCTGGAGGGAAGGAGGAGAGGTGAGAGTAGGTAATAGAACACATATGACATGAATGCAGAGTGGGCTATTAGGTGAAGGAAGTTCCAGCCAGAGGGAGGGAGGAAATGGGAAAAGAGATAAATAAAACAAGGTGCTGCGAGAGTTCCATAACAGAGGCCACTCTCATCTGATAACTTAGAGAGCAATTTAAAAAGAAATAAATAACATCCTTGTCAGATACCCTGGCTCAGTCTCCAGGAATTTTCAAAGCCAGGCTGAATTGCGGATGCTTAGAATGTTGTAGATCTTCTTGAAATGAACAAACGCTAGTGTGTTATCACCAATACCTATATAGTGCACATACCAGGTTCATCATATATATTCATTTTAATTGCATTAATGTCAGACTCAAACACCACTTTTACTTTTAATTAACCATGCAAATATAAACAAATCAAGGCATTCTCTTGAGGCTGTTTTTCTGATGTGCTTATAAACAGCGGTTTCGGCTGGAAAGATGGCTCAGTGGTTAAGAGCACTGTTTGTTCTTCCAGAGGTCCTGATTTCAATTCCCAGCAACCACATGGTGGCTCAATATATACATAAAATGAACAGGGGTTTCCTGAACGGAGGGGCCTTGATTCCATCTAGGTGTGTGTCAGACATGTGCTGTTATGAATCTGTGTCTTCCCAGATGCTGGAGCTCCAACCTATATGTATGAGTTTCAGTACTACCCAAGCTTCTCATCACACTTAAGACCAAAGAATGTAGTCGGAGACCATGGAGATGAAATCTATTCTGTCTTTGGCGCCCCAATTTTAAGAGGTAATGGATCTTTGCTGGTATAATGGTAGAAATAATAGATCTCTGAGTTCCAATCTTGTTTTGACAGCCTTGAACAAGCTTCTGCAGTCTTGATCTTAATTTATTGATACAGTATAATGGGCTTCAGGTACATATGGAGGAGGCCAACCTTTCTCCTGGTCTAATATGCATGAAGTAGAACATATTAATGTGTCCCCAGCATAATTGCTCTCACAGTGCTGATCGTTGACAAGAGAAAGAGATGTGTGTCACATATAGTAGGTCACTTGATGACAAGGATGCCACTTCTTGAATTTATACTCAAAATAACATATCAGAACACGACTGAAGGCGAGATCAGAATTGATGCTAGCTGTGAATCAGATTCACATGCGTTGGCATATCAGCCAATCTGTGTAGATATTTAAAATATGTGGATATCTATTTTACCTATATTATAGTTAATAATGCATTATCAAGCTCTGACACAGTTGATATATTGAGGAAAAAAACATTCCTAAACCTTTGACTTTCAGAAACTTCATGTGGCTTCTAACCCACCTCGTAGCTGCTCATGGCACATCGGTGTCCCTGGGCAGCTCCCAGTTAAGTAAATACTTAGCGCATTCACATTTATATTTTCCAACCCCCACAAGTTTACCAAACTAAGACCTAAGAACCAAAAATATGGGTTAGAAGAAACCCCGTGGTGTGACCTTTCTACTCTGAGTGAGGAGGAAGAAACAGATGGGCATGGATAATGCAGGTAGCTAACTCTGGATGGGCTGCATTCCACTCCTTAATCCTTGATCAGTTACCGTCAGTCTGAAAGTGTACATCACTTAGCCGGGATTTTGCAGACTTTTGACTAAGTAGGCATGGAATAAGGCTCAGAGTTTTGCCTTTCTAAACAGTACCTCAAGTTCTGCAGTGGCGGGTCCACCAGTGAGGGTTTTCTAAACCTCTCTCTTTTTGTAATTCCCCACAGAAGGTGCCTCTGAAGAGGAGATCAAACTCAGCAAGATGGTGATGAAATTCTGGGCCAACTTTGCTCGGAATGGGTGAGGATGTTGGAAAAGATGGCACTGGGGTGGTGGACAAGTTCGAGCCTCCAGGGCACTTGTAGGGATGAAGGATACTTTCTCAAGTTTAGTGATAACCTCAAATACAGTTAGTCCAAACCATTGCTCTTACATTGTTTCTTCCCATCTCTTGGGATGCACAGGTACTTGGGCACTGATAATTCAGGAATAACTATACTCATTTAAAAATGTGGGAATCACAGGATAGCTTTGAGAAATTCCATTTGATTCTGTTTCCAGGAATCCCAATGGGAAGGGGCTGCCCCATTGGCCAGAGTATGACCAGAAAGAAGGTTATCTGCAGATTGGTGCCACCACACAGCAAGCCCAGAGACTGAAAGGGGAGCAAGTGGCTTTCTGGACTGAGCTTCTGGTCAACAAACAACCCAAGCCAGAGCACAGTGAGCTTTAAATACAAAGCTTGCCAGCTTCAGACCAGAGGAGCCATGGTACAGTTCTTCCACTTAAGGCATTTGTAAATCAAAGATGGATCTTGGAGGATCCTGAAGAACTCTGTCATAGAGGCAGGCAGAGGCCAGGGAAGGGAAATCTTTGTACTTGTGGCCTCAATTTGGAGAATAAATGTTCTTTATTATCGTCAAATAAGTGTCTATGTTTTAGGTTGACTATAAATGCATGCATCCAAGAAAGAAAGTAAGTGGCTGCAGGCGGAGAAAAGAGGGAAGGAAAGAGGGGGAGGAGGGAGGGAGAGAAAATTCCTAAAAAGATCATCCACAAGAGGCAAACTGTTACCTTAAAAATCAAAGAGAAAAGAAAGATGTTGCAAGAAAAATAGGTTTTGAATTTAGGCTTGCCTTGTACCTCTAACTGGGAGATGTTATCCAACGCGAATGAAAACAATACTAACATTTACTAAAGTTCCAGGAGTGAAGTACGGGCTACTGTGAGAGTTTGAAGGCCACACGAACTGCATATTGAAGGAAGAATTTATACCAACTACAGGTCCCTCTATATCTTACTGTCAGGTGTTCATGGGAAAAAAAATCAGATGCATGTTTAAGACCTTAGGAATCCCATCTCCATCTCTGTAGACATGCAGCTCTGCTCAGACTTGTACTCTGATGAAAGAAATCCTGCAACAAGCATTATTTCTTTCAGGGCCCTGGTAAAGACCCATTGCAGTTTAAGAAGTGGAGAAAAATCTTAACCTATGGAAAATAAGAAAAACTGTCCAGTTAGAAATCATTAGCAATCATTACTGCGAGTGGTGGACAAATCACAAAGGAGTCACCATGTTCAATAATAAACACAGTAAGGCTGGAACAGGACTGAAGAAACCAACCACTCCTGGATGACACGTTTGAGTCACAAAGTGCAACATTTCAAGCAGGAGTGATCTTGAAGGGTGGGTGTGAAGGTCTAAAGCTGAGGGTTGAAGAAGACAGTAAGAAAGAAGAATCGATGAGGAAGGGTAACCATAACTGAGGATTATGAAAAAGATACTTATAAATCTACTAATCTATGCTTTAAAGCTATAATCATAAAATAGAATTTGAATAGAAGTACCTTGCACGGATGAATGATGCCAATCCCAGAATTTATGATAAAAATCTCAGTTACAGATATGGGATAATTATCCATTATTAACTAGTCAGAAAGAGGCTCCTGAGGTTTCCAAAAACAACAGAAGCTACTGCCATTGCTTTGCGCTTCCTACTAGAATGAGCTAGTAAGAACCTATTTGTGAAGTTACCACATACCTTGATTACAACACAGAGAAATGAAACAAACTCAACTGTAGACTTCTTCCCTACTGGTTAACTTTCATATTGCCAGAAAGTGCTATGATGGTTAACCTGGGAAAACCAACTCATGAATGCAAATATCTAGTGTGCTCACTGTATCTTCCAGGACACTGGTCTTCCAGGAAAAGTGTGTCCACTGGGACAAAACTGGTATGATTGTCTTAGAAGTAACCACCTCCTCTCTGCTTACATTTGAAGCTTGCTCCATTGGAGAGAGTTTATGCCTGGTACTGTATACCTGATCAAAAGCCTATGGCTAGGAGATCATTGGTCCTGGCAGGGAAATTTACTCCTGCTGTTTTGCTAAATGGAAATAGTGTCAAAGTTCCTTCTTAATATCAATGTACACAATGTTTACACTTTAAGCCCTGTAGTGAATGGTGTTGAAAATAAAGACTTATGGATGTTCAAGAATCTGAGAATAATTGACTGTTGAATAGTTACTCTTTTTAAATTTTTTATTTTTTAATTAATTACAGTTTATTCACTTTGTATGCCAGCTGTAGCCCCCTCTCTCATGCCCTCCCAATCTCACCCTCCCTCTTCAACTCTCATGCCCCTCCCCCAGTCTACTGATACAGGAGGTCCTCCTCTCCTTCCATCTGATCCTAGTCTATCAGGTTTCATCAAAACTGGCTACATTGCCGTCCTCTGTGACTGGTAAGGCTGTTCCACCATCAAGGTAAGGTTATCAAAGAGCAATTCACTGAGTTCATGTCAGAGACAGTCCCTGTTTCCATTACAAGGAAACCCACTTGAACACTGAGCTGCCATGGGCTAAATCTGTGCAGGGGTTCTAGGTAATTTCCATGGTTAGAGTATCAGTCTCAGAAAAGACTCCTGTGCTCAGATTTTTTTGGTTCTGTTGCTCTCCTTGTGGAGTTCCCGTTCCCTCCAGGTCTTTCTATCTCCCCATTCTTTCACAAGATTCCCTGCACTCTGCAAAAAGTTTGGCTATGAATCTCAGCATATGTTTTGATAACCTGCTGGGTGGAGTCTTTCAGAGGCCCTTTGTGATAGGCTCCTGTCCTGTTCCCTGTTTACTCCATCTTCTGTCCATCTCATTCGCCTTTCTAAATGAGATTGAGCATCTTATCCAGGGCCCTCCTTCTTGATTAGCTTCCTTAGATGTACAGATTTTAGTATGATTACCCTATATTATATGCCTAATATCCACTTATAAGTGAGTATATACCATGTGTGTCTTTCTGCTTCTGGGATAGCTCACTTGGGATGATCTTTTCTAGTCTCACCATTTGCCTGCAAATTTCATGATTTCCTTGTTTTTAATTGCTGAGTAGTGTTCCATTGTGTAAATGTACCACAATTTCTGTATCCAGTCCTCTGTTGAGGGACATCTGGGTTGTTGTTTCTAGATTCTGGATATTACAAATAAAGCTGCTATGAACACGGTTGAGCAAATGTCCTTGTTGTATACTTGAATATATTTTGGATATATGTCTAGGAGTGGTACAGCTGGATCTTGAGGTAGCACTATTCCTAATAGTTTGAGAAAGCACCAGATTGGTTTCCAAAGTGGCTGTACAAGTTTACATTCCCACCACCAATGGAGGAGGGTTCTCCTTTCTCCACATTCTATCCAGCATGTGTTGTCACTTGAGTTTTTTTTTTTTTTAACCATTCTTATGGGTATCCAGTGAAATCTCAAGGTTGTTTTGATTTGCATTTCCCTGATAGCTGAGGATGCTCAGCATTTCTTTAAGTGTTTCTCTGCCATTCAATATTCCTCTATTAAAAATTCTCTGTTTAGCTCTGTACCCTATTTTTTTAATTAGATTACTTGATTTGTTGCTGTTTAACTTCTTGAGTTCTTTATGTATTCTGGATGTTAGCCCTCTGTCAGATATAGGGTTGGTGAAGATCCTTTCCCAGTCTGTAGGTTGCCGTTTTGTTCTGAGGATAGTGTCCTTTGCTTTACAGAAGCTCTTCAGTTTCATGAGGTCCCATTTATTGATTGTTGCTCTTAGAGCCTGTGCTGTTGGTGTTCTGTTCAGGAAGTTGTTTCCTGTGCCAATGAGTTCAAGGCTCTTACCCACTTTTTCTTCTAATAGGTTTAGTGTGTCTGGTTTTATGTTGAAGTCTTTGATCCACTTGGACTTTAGTTTTGTGCAGACTGATAAGTATGGATCTATTTTCTACATATTGATATCCAGTTAGACCAGGATATTTACTCTTAAATGTGACTCCTTCCAGGTCTCAAGGAATATACAGCACGGGGGATGAACTCAACTTAGGGAACCAGGGTCACTTGGACCAGGTGGCTGCACTGCACTGGATCCAGGACAACATCAGCAACTTTGGAGGGGACCCAGGCTCATTGACCATCTTTTGGAGAGTCAACAGGAGGTTTCAGTACCTCTGTTCTTGTAAGTGTTCCTGGTACCAGGCTCCATGCCCACACTTGACGTCTGCTTATTCGACCTCTTAAAGACCAGCCATCCATGAGCAGCTGTGTTTTCAACACCTAGATTCACGTTGACTACTCGTTGCCCAGATCATATGATGGAGGTCTAAAAAATAAACTCTCCTTGAGGTCTAGAGGATTCAGAGATCAACCTTATCCTGTGAGCCATAAGAAACACCAGACAGAGACTATACCATGCCATTTCTTCTACTCTCCCTCGGCAAATTCTTTTTCTCTCTGCTCTTCATTTTAATACTAGGACTCCCTTGCTTCTCTCAGGGAGGAGTGTTAGATATAAAGTATGAGTATGAAAGGAAAAGGCTGAAGTGGAAACAGGTGTCATTGCTTGGTCCCGGTACAGATCTACATATTAAGGCAACTTAAGCATAAATAACAGGTAGGAATGGTCCAGTTGCTTTTCCACACTCAGGAAGCAGAGCAGCAGGAGCTCAGATTGAGGGACAAGTTAGGCTGGGTGGAGTGGGGTAAAAAGTGACTAAAAGCTAGAATGGAGAAAGGGGTCACAGGAACATTCTGGGAATACAAAGTATCTACATGCCATGGAGAATAGGACTGGATGGCACTGAGGGAAGCTAAAGAAGGCAGTGGTGGCCCTCTAGCTCACTCAGAGTTGAAGAGAGGATCAGCCCTACTTATATGTAGAAGACCTAGGTCCAGACCATGCATTGTCCTTAGTTGATCCTTCAGAGTCTAGAGGCCCCTCTGGACCCTGGTTGATTAGCTCTGATGGTCTTCTTGTGGAGTTTTTATCATCTCTAGGTCCATTTATCCTCCCCCTCTTTTACAGTAGAATCTCTATGCTTTGCCCAATGTTTGGGCTGTGAGTCTCAGTATATATTTTGAAGCATTTCTGGGCGGAGCCTCTAAGAGCCTCTGGTAGGCTTTTGTCTGCAAGCTTATAAGAGTATCTTTAGTAATGAGAGGGGTTGGCTTACTTCCATGGGGTGCATTTTAGGACCGGGTCCTGCACTGGTTGTACATTCCTTCAAACTCTGCTCTAACTGTTCTATCCTTGTCCCTGCAGGTTTTGTAGGTAGGGTAAGTTTTGGATTGAGGTTTTTGTGGGTGGGTTGGTGATCTCCTCTGTCCACTAGGACACTTGTCTAGATGTAGGGTGTCCTCATTAGTCTCCATGGCCCCTGCTACTCGAGTCTTAGCTATCCTCTTCATATCCTCTCCGAGACATATTCAGATTTAGGTCTGCAACTTACGGTAGAGATGCCCCCACCTATCTTTTTTTTTTCTCTGTAGGCCTTCTGCCCTCCTGCCTCTACCCTCCCTGGGTCTGATCTCCACCCTTATTTCTCACTGTGCTCCCCTTTCTACCTTGTTCCCACTCTTTAATCACTACCTCTGTCTATTCTATTTCCCATTCTGAGTGAGATTTGTATATCTTCCCTTGGCTCTTCCTTATTACTTATCTTCTGGAGGTCTGGACTTTGCAGTATATCTATCCTGTACTATATGACTAAAATTCACTTATAAGCGAGTACACAGCATGTGTGACTTTCTAGGTCTGTGTTACCTCACTCAGGATGATCTAGTTGTTGGCTCTAAAATTTTTAACATTTATTTGTTAGAAACTTTCAAACTGCCTTGGACAGCTGTGTTAGACACTTGCCGCACACTTGCTGTTCTATTTTGCACTGTGTGCTCTGCCTCAAACTTTCAGAGAGGTTCTTTGCTAAGGTAGTTCTAGGGGCCCGTCCAGTGCATGCTGGGAAAGATGAGGAGTCCATAGAGCATCAGAGTCCCCATGCTGATGGCCAGGTTAGAGGGTTAGACAGAGGAAAAGATAAAGGACAAATGAAACATGGCTACCCATTCCAAGCCCACATGATTCTCCTCTCTCCTGTCAGGTATTGTCTGGCCAAGAACCTTTTCCACAGAGTGCTGTAGTCCTTGATCTTTGTCTGTTTTGGAGAAATGCCAGGCCCATGGCTAATGTAGGTGTCAGCTTGGGCAGCTCCTGTGCCCTTTCTGTACTCTTCTGAGTCCTGGGGGTCTTTATGGCCATAACACTCACACTGACTGGGAGTGGCTGATCAGAAAGGGCTGCTTCAAAGTCCAAATATAACCCACAGTCTGCATCTGCTAGTGGATCCTCACATGGAACATGTTATACATGTTATTCGGCCTTTCTGCTGTACACATTTCAGTGTATGAGAGCATGGTTACCTTCTGTGCACATCATATTTAACTATACCCCCATGTGTGAGTGGGGAAAGTGAGGCACAAAAAGTCTGGATAGTTACTTTGACATGACATTGTAAGTGGCAGAGGTAAGATTTGAAACCAGCCAAACTCCAGATTTAAATCAGTAACCTCCATTTCAAAAAGCTTCCTTAGAAGCATGTAACATTGAGACACAGATATTGTGCAACCAGCTTCTGGCACTGTCCTAGTGTGACAGTAATTACACTATGGGACAGTGCCACTACACTCTCTGGTCCAGAGTACTGTTAGCAATCTTCTGCTCTTCTTATAAATGAGGGAAGGAGAGAACCCACTGTCTACATGAATGGAGGGAAAGGATATGTTCTGGAGTCCTGATCTCTTATAGAAAATTGCTGCTCTTTCTAGCTATAAAAGCACCACATCAGCTCCACTATGAATAAAGCTGCTATGAACATGGTTGAGCAAATGTCCTTGTTGTATACTTGAATATATTTTGGATATATGTCTAGGAGTGGTATAGCCGGATCTTTTTATTTTATTTTATTTTATTTCTTATCAGTTACATTTTATTAACTCTGTATCCCAGCCGTGTCCCGCTCCCTCATTCCCTCCCAATCCCACCCTCCCTCCCTCATCTCCACCAGTGCCCCTTTCCAAGTCTACTGATGGGGGGGGACCTCCTCCCCATTCATCCAATCCTGTTTTATCAGGTATCTTCAGGACTGGCTGCAAAGCCCTCCTCTGTGGCCTAACAGGACTGCTCCTCCCTTGGGGGGTGGGGAAGTCAAAGAGCCAGTCATTGAGTTTCTGTTAGAAATAGTCCTTGTTCCCCTCACTATGGGAAACCAATTGGTTACTGAGCTACCATGGGCTACATCTGAGCAGAGGTTCTAGGTTATATCCATACATGGCCCTTGGTTGAATGACAGTCTCTGAGAAGACCCTGAGCCCAGATATATTTGGTCCTTGTGGAGCTCCTATCCTTTCCCCATCATACTAACTCCCCTTCTTTCATATGATTCCCTGTACTCTGCCGAAGGTTTGGTCATGAGTCTTTGTATCTGGGTATAGCTGGATCTTGAGGTAGTGCTATTCCTAATTTTCTGAGAGAGCACCAGATAGATTTCCAAAGAGGATGTACAAGTTTACATTCCCACCAGCAATAAAGGAGGGTTCCTTTTTTTCCACATCCTCTTCAGCATGTGTCCTCCCTGGAGTTTTTGATCTTAGCCATTCTGATGGGTGTAAGGTGAAATCTCAGGGTCATTTTGATTTGCATTTCCCAGATGACTAAGGATGTTGAGCATTTAATTAAGTGTTTTTCTGCTATTTGATATTCCTCTGCTGAGAATTCTCTGTTTAGCTCTCTACTTCAATTATAATTGGATTACTTAGTTTGTTGGTGTTTAACTTTTTGAGTTCTTTATATATTCTGGATATTAGCCCTTTGTCAGATGTAGGGTTGGTGAAGATGTTTTACCAGTCTATAGGCTGTCATTTTGTAATAGCCAGACTCTGAAAACAACCTAGATGTCCCAAAATGGAGGAATAGATACAGAAATTGTAGTACATTTACACAATGGACTACTATTCAGCTATTAAAATCAAAGAAATCATATTTGCAGGCAAAGGGCAGGGGAGTAGAAAAGGTCATCTTGAGTGATGTATCCCAGAAGCAGAAAGACACACATGGTATATACACATTTATAAGTGGATATTAGCCATATAATATAGGATAAACAGTGGAGTAGGGTTCCCCTTTCTCCACATTCTCTCCAGCATGTGTTGTCACTTGAGTTTTTGATCTTAGCCATTCTGATGGATGTAAGGTGAAATCTCAAGGTCATTTTGATTTGCATTACCCTGATGACTAAGGACATTGAGTATTTCTTTAAGTGTTTCACTACCATTTAGGAATGTAAAATTGTACAACCACTTTGGAACTCAATCTGGCTCTTTCTCAGACAATTAGGACTAACGCTTCCTCAAGATCCAGCTCCTAGGCATATATCCACAAGATGCTCAAGTATACAACAAAGACATTTGCTCTACCATGTTTTTAGCAGCTTTATTTGTAATAGCCAGAAGCTGGAAACAACCCAGATGCCCCTCAGTTGGAGAATGGATACAGAAATTGTGGTACATTTACACAATGGAATATTACTCAGCAATAAAAAAACAAGGAAATCATGAAATTTACAAGCAAATGGTAGGAACTAGAAAAGATCATCCTAAGTGAGGTATCCCAGAAGCAGAAAGACACACAGGGTATATACTCACTCATAAGTGGATATTAGACATATAATATGGGATAAACATACTAAAATCTGTACACCTAAAGATATTAATCAAGAAGGAGGACTCTGGATAAGATGCTCAATCCCCATTCAGAAAGGCAAAGAGGATGGACATCAGAAGATGGGGTAAACAGGGAACAGGACAGGAGCCTATCACAGAGAGCCTCTGAAAGGCTCTATCCTGCAGGGTATCAAAGCAGATGCTGAGACTGATAGCCAAACTTTGGGCAGAGTGCAGGGAATCTTATGAAAGAAGGGGGAGATAGTAAGACCTGGAGAGGATAGGAGCTCCACAAGGAGAACAACAGAACTCAAAAATCTGGGCACAGGGGTCTTTTCTGTGACTGATACTCTAACCAAGGACCTAGGAACCCATGAACAGATGTAACCCATGGCAGTTCAGTGTCCAAGTGGGTTCTATAGTAATGGGAACAGGGACTGTCTGACATGAACTGATTGGCCTGCTCTTTGATCACCTCCCCCCTCATGGGTGAGTAGCTTTACCAGGCTACAGAGGAAGACAATGCAACCACTCCTGAAGAGACCTGATAGACTAGGATCAGAAGGAAGGAGAGAAAGGTATCCCATGTCAGTGGACTTTGGGAAGGGCATGAGTGGAGAAGGGGGCGAGAAGGTGGGATTGGGAGGGGAGAAGGGAGGGAGCTACAGGGGGGATACAAAGCAAATAAACTGTAATTAATAAAAATAAAAAAGGAAAAAAAGAAAAAATATAGGATAAACATACTAAAATCTATAGTCATAAAAAGAAGCTAAACAACAAGAAGGACCCCAGGGAAGAGGCTTAATCCTCATTCAGAAGGGCAAACAGGATAGACATCAGAAGTAGAAGAAGACAGGGAACAGGACAGGAACCTTCCACAGGGGGACTCTGAAAGACTCTGCCCAGCAGGATATTGAAGCAGGTGCTGAGACTCAGCCAAATTTTGGGCAGAGTGCAGGGAATCTTATGGAAGAAGGAGGAGATAGAAATAACAGGAACTCAACAGAGCCAAAAAGTCTAGGCTCTGGGGGTCCTGCAGAGACTGATGGGCCAACCAAGAATGATGCATGAAGAGGACATAGACCCCCTGCTCAGATGTAGCCCATAGGCAGCTCTGTCTCTGCGTGGGTTCTCTAGTAAGGAAAGCAGGGGCCGTCTCTGACATGGACTCCGTGGCTGGCTCTTTGATCACCTCCCCCTGGTGAGGTGATCTAACTAGGCCACAGAGAAAGAGGATCCAGACAGTCTTGATGAGACCTGATAGGCTAGGGTCAGATAGTAGGGGAGGTGGACCTCCCCTGTCAGCAGACTAGGGAAGAGGGAGGGAGGGTAAGACTGGAAGGAGATGAGGGAGGGTAATACAGCCAGGATACAAAGTGAATAAGTTGTAATAAATAATAATAATAATAATAATAATAATAATAAAGAAAAATTTAAATAATATATAAATTATATAACATTTAAATATATATTTATGTCAAAAAGATTATTCATCATAATCAAATTGGCTTTATTTTAAATTTGTAGAAATGGTTAAACATGCTGGGAAGTGGTGGTGCACACCTTCAATCTCAGCACTTGGGAGACAGAGGCAAGCAGATGTCTGTGAACTCAAGGGCAGCATAGTCTACAGAGTGAGTTCCAAGACAGCTAAGGCTACACAGAGGAATCTTGTCTCAGAAGCCCAAAAAGACAGAAAAAAAAAAGAATAAATGATTAAACATGTACATATCAATAAGCCATTTACATACATTAAGCTTGTCTATGGCTCAGGTCATCTCCACTCCACATTTGCCACTGTCTTTGGTCATCATCCCATATACTCGGCAACATCCTGGGATCCCCTTTGCATCCGAAGCTGCAACCTTATCCCTGGGCCCTTATGGCATCTCTTCAGGAACTCTGACTCTGCCACAAGGTTCTAGGCCTTATCTGATATCCATGACCCCCTTGACCTTGAATTTTTTTTTTATGCCTTCAGAACCAGTGGAAGACTCTTAAACATTGCAAAGTTCACCTGCCAGTTTGAGAGAAAGTAGACCACAAGGGACTGTGTTAAAAGGTCTCAGCATTAGGAAGGTTGAGAACCACTGACCTATGGTGACCTGAAATGGTGATTGATGTCTCAAGGCACTGCCTAGCTCAGATGGTGACTGAGAGTTGAGATCAAAGCTTTCAGATGAAAGGTCTCGTATGGTGAATTAGAAATGGGGCTGAGGTATGTGTGGATTCTCTGACTCAAAAATTTAAAAAAATCATTGCTGCATAAAATTTGTTGCTACTTCCTAACAGTTATTTTGCTACTGGTATGAATATCAATTTAATATCTGTGTCTTCCAGTGGTCTCAAGTGACATGGTAAAAGTCATTTGTTTCCCACCCCTAAGAGGTCACAACCCACAGGTTGAGAACTGCTGGCTTAGGTCACAGAGCAGGACAATAAACTTGACAGGCCTGTCTCTTGGGAGGAGGCTGTGGGTAAATGCAGTTTTATCTTTTTTGTAGAAATCCCAAATGACATCTGCTCTTATTTGCAAGGGCATTTCTCCAATACCAGTCTCCTAGTCTGTGTCTATGGTCTTCCTCAGAGTATCCCCGATAGTTGATGACCCAAAGAAGGTCAAGAACAGGTAGGGAAAAGAGGGAGGCAGTGTGACTAACATTCTGTGCTGTACCTCCAGCACTAAGTTGGCATTACAAACCACCCCCGGGCAGGAGATACTGAGTTGTGTAAGAAAGCAGGCTGAGCAAGCCAGTAAGCAGCATTACTCAATGGTCTCTGCTTCAGTTCCTGCCTCTAGGACACTGCCTTAAGCTTCTGCTGTAACTTTTCATCATAATGGACTATAAAGTTTGAGATGAAATAAACTCTTTCCTCTCCAAGTTGCTTTTGGTTATTGTGTTTTACCACAGCAATAGAAATGAAGTTAAGACATGACTCATCTTAAACTACTTTCTTTTTTCATTTTCCTGATCTTTTAAAGATAGAACCCCTTCTAAAGAAAGGCATCCGTAATGACCTCCCCTTTTTTCATCTCCAATGAATTGGCTTACAGAAACATATCTGAAAGAAAACACTGAGATTGATCACAGGGGGGTTAAGGTTTCATGGAACCTTAGTTCAGAGGATGAGGACAGGAGATCAAAGGAGACACTGTAGTTACTGAATAACCATCATTGGTCAGTTTCCACACTGAGTGACTTAGTTTTTATAATACACTTTTATAAACTAGATGGTTTATCATATACATTTTGCTATTATTTTGCCCTTACAAAATATAGTAACACATTATTTTACCTTTAATTTAGTGCATATTAATATAGCTCCCATTTATGAATATTATATAAAATCCCTGTTTTGAATAAATTTGTTGAAGTAAAAACATTTAATGAAATGGGAGATCACCTAAGAGGAAAAGAGATAGCATTAATATTTACATGGGAATAAAAGAAAAAATTAAGTGAAGAACAACGATAGGCTAGAATGTATGCGCTTCTTTGATGGCTAGAACACGGATGCTTAAAAGCAGCCAGAGGATTATATAAACACTTTGAACCAGAAATCCTTGACCACAAGGATTTGTAGCAGAGTTCCAAGGTCAATGGCAAGGGTGGCTCTAATCCAAGGTTGCCAGCTTGAGAGCCTGAGAGAAATGTTATTTTTCTGATGTGGTGGCTGCCTTTGCACAAAGTCATGATTTGTTAGAGTTTTGCAATACTCTGTTCAATAGACACAATATCCTTTTGCTTGAGTCTCAAACAAGGCTGAGATTTAACATGTACTGAGCACAATCTATTCCTACATTTTGTTTTCTTAAGGAAAGGGGATGTAGAAGGACCTGGTGGGGACAGGAGCCCCACAAGGAGACCAACAAAGCCAAAAATGTTGGGCCCACTGGTGACTGCAGAGACTGATGCATCAACCGAAGACCATGCATGTAGAGGACCTAGACCCCCTGCTCAGATGTGGTCCATAGACTACTCAGTCTCCATGTGGGTTCCCTAGTAAGACGAGAAGAGACAGTCTCTGACATGAACTCAGTTGCCTGCTCCTTGATCACTTCTCCCTGGTGGGGTGACCTAGCCATCCCACAGAGAAAGAGGATCCAGGCTGTCCTAATATGACTTGGTAAGCTAGAGTCAGACAGTATGGGAGGGGGACTTCCCCTATCAGTGGACTAGGGGAGATGGACAGAGGTAGAAGAGGGAGGGAAGATGGGACCAGGAAGAGATGAGGGAGGGGGCTACAACTGAAATACAAAGTGAATGCATTGTAAAATAATAACAATGATAATGATAAGAGTTAATAATAATAGAAAAAAGAGAAAACTCTGTATAGTTTTCATAAACTGAATGTTGGGACTGTTTGCCAGGTTACACTGGCCAGCCAGCTAGGTCAAAGGCTGCATTGTTAATAAGTGTCTCTGTGTGTTGCTAAATAATTGGACACTGTCCTGACTTCTTAGGACAACACTGACATTGCTCCATGTGGACAGAGATGTGGGAGAGAATTTTACCTTTTCTTTAAAGACAAAATAAGTGTCTTTCTTGATAAAAGGGGGGACCCCAAAGATTGGTCAATATTTGTCAGGGTAGATCATTCTCTTGAACTTATTGTGATTCTGTCACTAAATCCTTGCTCTTGGGATAGGGCTCAACATCCTACCAGTTAGCAAATGAGTGCTCCTGGTCATCGCGTTTTGAATTTGAGGTATCCAGAAATGTCATTGCAGCAAAACTTGGGTCTTGGGGAAGAACTCGTGATCCCTAGAGATTGTGATAGACTATTTGGGTGTTGGTGCCCAGCTCTGCTTTTGTTATTGGCATTGGTATGATCTGGGCAAGAGAAGACTTGCCAAAAGACCTTGGTGAAAAGAATACAGCCTTCCTCTTACAGCCACCTATCCTAAGCCTGCAACCCCCACTTCCATAACCTTTGGTCAGTTGAACTGATGCTGTAACTGTTCACAATATCCAAATATTTTTCTTATGATAAGGCTGCCTGTTAGGACATTTGGCATATTAAGAACAAGAAGTGGCTAGCAGCTACCACAGAATGGAAGTTGGTTGTCGCTGGTTCTGTTCTTGCCTTTGACCTGGAGTTTCTGTAGGATGTTAAGCATCTCCTACTCATGGCTCAGCCTTAGATTCCACTAGGCAGTTTTGATGCTAGTCCATTGGGCTGCCAGAGAGAGACATTACAGATTGAAAAGATACACAGGAGATACTGATGTGCTCACATTTCTGGAGCTGGCTGTCCAAGATCAAGAGGCAAATGGGGTTGATTTTTGTTCGATCTGTTTTTAATGGATATAGTAGAGAGCCTTTTTTCTTATCTCCGCCCATGTGGGCCTCCTGTGCACACTTACCCTTGATGTCCTTTTATGGTATGATAGCACCAGTCACACTGGATTAGGGTCCATCCTAAAACTCCATGTTATTGCTATAACTGATTTAAAGGGTTTATATCCAATCACAGGCACATTATAACATGTTGGGGCAAAGCGTTAGCATGTAAATTCTAAGGGATACCCACTTTCATTCATGTCAAACACAAAGGTGAGTTAACTAAGGAACTACCGACCCACTGTTTTACTTTGAGATTCTCCAAAGGCATCTTTGAGATAAGCGCTGAAGTACAAGAAGTCTATTTTGAAAGGCTGGCAGTGGTGGGGATGATAATGAATAATAAAGAAAGATGAAAAAGAAAAGGAGTCTATGAAGAGCTAATTTTGATATCAGTTAGTCTAGTAGGTGACCAGAGTTAATGCCAGAAAAAACATACAAGGGTAAGAATGTGTAATCTCAGGTAGTCTAGCCAAGGTTGGGAGAATGGAGGTCTATACTCTAATTCCAAGCAGTCACTGGCTGAGAACTATTCCAGTGGGTGGAGGGACTTATGCATTTCCTACCATCAAACATGAAATGAGTTTACATTAAGGAAATCCCTTAAGAAGGGAGGAGTTCCTGGCAGGTGGAAGTTACCTGAGAGTCAGGGACTCATATGGCCCCAGGATGCTGGCCAATCACTGGCCAATCTACCAGGGGTTGTCATTCTGAGTTTTAGGAAAGGATCAGAGAAAATATTTGTATGCATACTTAGGGGAGAGACCAGAGACCACATTGGCAAAGTCTGGAGACAACCTGTCTCTGGTTGTCACTCATCCTGTTATCATGAACTAATTTCATAGATGAATCCTGGCTTATGAAGGTTTACCCATCAAAAGTCTATGCTGTAAGCAGAGAACAGGAATCTTGAAGGTTCTCCTGTCACCTAGCCATTGCCTCTTTATGAAACAGGGCTTTCCTCTAGCCACCTACCCTCCCTACAGACCCACAAAACGTCTATTGGCCGTCCTCACTGTGAACCTTAAGGATGCAGAAAAGGTCAGTAAAAAAGACTAGGCAGATGCTTATTGGGGAAAAGTTATGAAGATCATAGAAGATAATCCAACTGCCTTACGGTTCAGTAATACATGTAATATAACAGCTTATAATTGAGAAAAAGCTGTGTGATCATAGAGCCATATTCGTGTCAAGCGTTTGAGAGTAACCAACTTTGCAGGGCACATGTATTAGGAGAAATGCTCTCAACTTTTTCCCATTTGGTATAATGCTGACCATAAGTCTCCCCTACAGCCTTTACTATGCTAAGACGGGTCCTTGTCTTCTTTCACTTGTTTTTTCCTGCACATATCTTCAATGTATTTACATCGTGTGTTACAATGATTAATTTGAATAAACTGAACTAACCTGACATCCCTGAGATCAAACCAACTTGGTTAATGTATTTCTTTAAAGCTGTTTTTAAAGGTTTATCTTTTAACTTTTATTTAATTTGTTTCACACAATGTATTTTTGATATTTTTCCCTCTCTGAGTGCCTCTCAGCTTCTCTTCACCTTCTTATCCATCCAATTTAATGTTTCTGTTTCTGTCTTTTTTGCTCTCTGTCTCTCTAAAAAATTCTTTGGATTTTCTTATATTTTAAGTTTATTTTACTTTATGTGTATGAATGTATCACCACTATGGACATATATGCATTACATGTACATGTCATCCCCAAGGAGATAAGCAGAGGACATCAGATCCCCTGCAGCCTGAATTACAGATGGTTGGGAGACGTACGTGAGTGCTGGAAACCAAACTCATGTCCTCTTGCAAGAGCAACAGTGCTCTTAACTGCTGAGCCACCTCTCTAGCCCCTTAATGTGTTCTTGTATTCCACTGTAAATGCTTTGTTGAGAGTTTTATGTCTGTGGCTGACAAATAGATCCGTCTATTGTCTTGTTACTGTCTCCTTATGTGTTTTGAGTATCAAGGTTATAATAGCTTCATAGAATGAGCTTGATAGTGTTCTTTCTCTTTTATTTGAAACAAAAGTAAACATGACAATGAATATTGGTGAGTTTTTTGGAAGGACAAATCATTATCCACTGTTAGTGGGAGTTTAAAA
>NW_026591433.1:0-1994 GCF_907164565.1 Psammomys obesus | reverse complement strand
CTACTGAGTTTGTGTGAGTGTGTGTGTGTGTGTGTGTGTGTGTGTGTGTCTGTGTGTGTGATCTTAGGCCTGAGGTAGACTAAACAGCTGAGATGCTTTCATGTCTATGGAGGGCCAAAGTCTCCTAGAATGAAGAGGGCAGAGGAACAGGGAATAAACCAGGCAATGGCCCCTCCTACGAACATAAACTCTCCTCCTCTCCTCTTCCTGCCAGGTATATTCCCCACTGTCCAAGAACCTCTTCCACAGGGCCATTTCTGAGAGTTCTGTGATCCTCACTCCTGGCTTTTTTACCATGGATGACAGGCCAATCACTAAGGTAGGTTTCACCCTGGAAAATTACCATGCTCTTTCCTGGAATCCTCAGGGCTCCTTCTGGACATAGGATTCAGCTATGTGCTCAGGGGATTTCCAACGTGAGAACAGCTGAAGAGGAATGACTTCCAGGGCTCCATCTAAACCACATTCTGTAGGTTCTGAGGTCTCTTCCTATGAGTCACATAATTGAGATGCCCTGCAATTCTGCATGGGTTGTGTGGGAAGACACAACGCCCTCTGGAGCACGCCACATGCATTAGCTCTTATATAACGGGTGCTGGAAACTAGACGCTGGATAGAGGAGATGAAGGAAGTGGCTCTGCAGCGGACAACAGAATCATGGATTCCTTGCCTTTTTTTTTTTTTTTACACATACAAACCCATTTATTCAAACAGCGATTCAGAATCCATAACATGTAAGCAAAAGGCCTATAAAGAAGAAAAAAAAAATGCCCAGACAAAACATAACAAGATAAAATATTTTCAAAACAATGATGAGTATATTTTATGTTAACCAACCTTTCGTAGGTGTAGGCTCAGCCTTTAAGTGTGGTATGTATACAAAGTGAGAAAAAGAAAAT
Source organism: Psammomys obesus (assembly GCF_907164565.1). NCBI lineage: Eukaryota > Metazoa > Chordata > Mammalia > Rodentia > Muridae > Psammomys > Psammomys obesus. The sequence continues at coordinate 1,095 of NW_026591433.1, read as the reverse complement.
AGGATTCCTTGCCTTTTATCCTCAGCACATGGCTTCTCTTAGGATAACATGGTTTTGCAACACTGTATTTTAAAAGTTAAGATAACAGATTCTCGCTTGTTCTGTGTCACACATTAAAAATAACAGAGGCAATGTTTTGTTGGGGCTTGGATCCCAAATCTTGCTGGTCTAGGGTGTTTTCAGGAAGCCTTTTCTATCTTTAGAAATGGCACTTACAGTAGAACCCACTGGCTACATTAGTGGAATACTTTGTTGCTCTTGACCTCTGCAGTTGTCTGTTATCTCTTCCAGCAAATTGCTGTTACTGCTGGCTGTAAAACCACCACATCTGCTGTCATCGTTCACTGCCTGCGCCAGAAGACGGAGAACGAGCTCTTGGAGGTCATGCATAAAATGGTGGGTGTGCAGAGGAAGTCTGAACTTTCTCTATGAGCTTGAACACAGGCTTCATTTATTTGGCTGTTCTTTAGCTGGTAGGAACATTTGATATTCTAACCATAATCAGTCTAACCATCAGACCCTTTAGTGGAAGTAACACTGAGATCACCTCAATCTTAATGGGCTGGAATGAGCATCACTAAGCTTGCAGTAGTTGGGGTTTTCTATTGTAAGCAAACACTCAAGTTGGAAGCCTTGGACAGGAGAAGGAATGGATGGCAAAAGAATCATCAAATATCTCTAAGAATGTAGGTGTGCTGGTTGCTCTGAATATAAGAATTGCACCCCAGCTTCCCATTGTTTTGTTGACATCATTCAGAAGCATATTGGTCTCCTAAAGAAGTTAAACACAATAGCAATACACACTCACACAGTACATGCTTCAAAGCTATCTACTCCTCCAGGTTAACACTCATGTAGGTCCAATGTCTGTTTGGCTAACTGTCATGTATCCATCTTTGAACTGTCCTCTGTGTTCTGAGACAAAATGGTTCCAGATCACATACTGAACTCATGAAGTCAGAATATCAAAAGAAGAAGATGAGGAGGAGGAGGAAGAAGAAGAAAAAGAAGAAGAAAATGAGGAGGAGGAGGAAGAAGAAGAAAAAGTAGAAGAAGAAGAAGAAGAAGAAGAAGAAGAAGAAGAAGAAGAAGAAG
>NW_026591432.1:0-6539 GCF_907164565.1 Psammomys obesus | reverse complement strand
TCCACTTTCTTGATTATCTTCTTTAGGTGTGTAGATTTCATTATGTTAATCATATCTTGTAGGTCTATATAAGCGAGTATATACCAAGTTTGTCTTTCTCCTTCTGGAATACTTCACTCAGAATGATCTTTTCTAGATCCCACCACTTGCCTGCAAATTTCATGATTTCCTCCCTTTTGATTGCTGAGTAGTATTCCATTGTGTAAAAATACCACAATTTCTCATTTGCACATGCCAAGCTGCAACTGAGGAACTAGAGGAGCTTGTTTTGAGGGTGTAGAGTCAAGCATTTCAGTACTATGGTGACTGAACGGTTGGGCTCATCAACTGTTTTTAGTTATCAGAATCACAGATGTGACACAGTGGTTTAACACAACTAATCCTCCGAAAGCACCTATCCTGCTCATGCAATCCCTGCAGTATACAGAAACAGAAAGCACTGCTGTAGTTCACTTATCTCTATCAGACTAACCCTCCTAGGCCTTGCAGTGTGTTCATTAATGAGAGCACGGATCAGCTGGCTTACATCATCAGATTTATTGAGTCTACTTATGTAAACTAGAATTGCCTTACTGAATTCTATAAGATTGTTCCTGTATGCATACAAGCTAAGAAGTGTGACATTTTGACCTGTGGTTGCTAGGATAAACTGAATTTGTAATAGTTTTTCTGTTTGTTTGTTTGTTTGAATTTACAAATTCTAACTTCAAACTTCTTATGGTTACTTTTCTCTCTCCCTCTCTCTTACAGGTTGAACCAAAATACCAAATTCTGTACTGTGTCATTGTTCAGACAGAAATTTTGTTTAAAAAGTCAATGTTTTATGCTCTCACAGCATTTGATTAATATTATTACGGGCCCTAGTACTCCGCTCGATGTGTGAATTAAATAAAGCAAAATTCACTGCATTTGAAAACTTTGTAATTCAGAGAAATTTTGTATGAACTCTTGGGGTTTCTTTTTGATGTTATTGTTTTGTTTTGTGAATGACACAGCTGACATCTCTAGCAAGGCAGAAAACCAGTCTGTGTTTAGAACCCAGTATCCAAATCCAGTCTCCATGGAAAAGGGGGGAAAAAAGATTGAAATGGAAGCCCAAAACAATACACAGTAAGAGAGATCATGCACCCTAGCAGGAACCTATCTGTGCAGTAGAGATTCAAGCGCAATTGTGTAGCATAGTTGAATCAAGAGAGCTTAACAAATCATCAAGGAGTTAGACAACATCACAAGATAATTTTAGATTCTGCCTCTTGGTAGAGATGGTGTGTCTAATATTGTCTCAAGTGTGGTCTGGGTTGGTCTATAAACTGTTGTGTGATTAGGATTTATTGAAGTTGTACTTGGAGATAAAACAAATAAATATAACTAGTAATTTACATATTAAACTTAATAAGTATTAATAATTTGCTGGGTAACCAACCCTTTTCCAGATGCTGAGAATATGCCAATAAATAAAAAAATGTTTAACTGAATAATGTACACATATTAGTGGACATGTCAAAGCAGATGTTGAGACTCATAGCCAAACTTTGGGCAGAGTGCAGGGAATTTTTTTTAATTAATTTTAAATTAATTACAGTTTATTCACTTTGTAGCCCAACTGTAACCCCCTCCCTCTACCCCTCCCTATCCCACCCTTCCTCCATCTTCTCCAACCATGCCCCTCAAATGGAAAGGGAGGAGGACCTCCCCTATCAGTAGACTTGAGAAGGAGCATGAGAAGAGAAGAGGGTGAGAGGGTGGCAGTGGAAAGGCATGAGAAAGGGGGCTACAGATGGGATACAAAGTGAATAAACTGTAATTAATAAAAAATAAATAAATATTTTTAAAGAGAGATAGAAAAAGAAGCCTCAGCTAAAAAATGCCATACTAAAGGTTTTTATTTGGCAATAATTTGTTCTTAAATAATTGGGAGTTCTGTCCATACTTTATTTTCAATTGTATTTTTTATCTTTTGAATTTTGGAGAATAAATGTGTCTGCACTAGAAGACCCCCAAAGGATCCAAAACTTGGATTTGGGTGTTTTTAATTCTATTTTTTTTTTAAACTTCAGTTTTATAAGGTATTTTTCAGTGGGTTTCACTTGTATACTCTTATCTCACCCCATTAAAATTAAATTTTTATGTAAATGTTACAGAAATTATTTGCACTTTAAGTGATTCTTGAATGCAGAAATTTTGTAAAGAGATGTTCTTGAAGCTCAAGCCAAATATGTGAGAACTTATAAGCCAAACACAAGTCTAAGTGCAAAGAGCACTGGATTGGCCACAGCTAGGGAATTTGTTCTACTTGGGAATACTTACACGAATCACCTGCTTCTGACTGGCTGATGCTCAGCTATTTTTTTAAATTGATTAAAATGCAGCACTGTGTTGAATATGTTCTTCTCTCTATCCATAGTTTATCTCTATATTTCTATCATCTATTATCAATCATATATCAACACCTATCTACCTTTTTTATTAATTACAGTTCATTCACTTTGTATCCGAGCTGTAGCCCCCTCCCTCATACCCTCCCAATCCCACCCTTCCTTCTTCTTCTCCTTCCATGTCCCTCCCCTAGTCCACTGACAGGAAGGTCCTCTTTCCCTTCCCTCTGACCCTAGCTTACCAGGTCTCATCAGGACTGGCTGTACTGTCTTCCTCTGTGGCCTGGTAAGGCTGCTCTCCCCTCAGGGGGAGGTGATCAAAGAACCAGCCCCTAAGTTCAAGTCAGAGATAGTTCCTGTTCCCATTACTTAGACACTGAGCTGCCATGGGCTACATCTATGCAGGGGCTCTAGGTTATCTCCGTGCATGGTACTTGGTTAGAGTATCAGTCTCAGTAAAGACCCCTGGACCCAGATTTTTGGTTCTGTTGTTCTCCTTGTGGAGCACCTGTCTCCTCCAGGTCTTTCTATCTCCCCCTTCTTTCATAAGATTTCCTGCACTCTGACCAAAGTTTGGCTGTGAGTCTCTGCATCTGTCTTTTAACTGTATGCTTCTACTTGATAATAAAACCAGGAGACAATTTGTTGTGTAGAAACTCAAAGGAAACTGATAATCTCTTTCACTTATTTAATCAAACAATAAGACACATTAAAATCAGAGTGGGATTTTAAGCTTCTTTTGTGTGGGAGTTTAGGCTTCTTTTTTGATGGTTGAATCTGTCACTTAACAACTACATACGCCTTGATACTAAATGTCTAGCAAGTGGAGTTGGGAACTGAGATATTGTCAGAGAGAAAGATACCAGGAGAACACTGTTTATTAAAGTCTGTGAGAAAAATAGGATAAACAAACAAAAAGTGCTGGATAGACAGTTTGCTTCCTATTCTTTCAATGTGATAAGCACATGTTCTCTGCTGCCTGCCATAGGACTTCATGAAGTTCTGCTGACCAGGCGTCTCAGGGAAAAAAAAAAAAATAGAGCACATTAAAGAAGAGTGAAAGTCTCCTGAAGGTGAGGTTTTCCAGAACAGCCCATTAATTTTGTGGCAAAGATTACCATCCCATGTCCAGAATTGTATTTGCCTGCAGTCAATTCCTGTGGTTCTCATAGTTGGCATGCAATCAGAAGACACTGGGCACGCAGATGTTGAGCAGTACTCAGCAACAGCAGCTTCCTTCACATGTTTGAAATCATGTTGCGGTTTCTTTCTGTTTGATTTTTATTGTTTGGACTGCACACTTGCCACTCCTGATGTGAGTCAGGGCTCTTTAGCATCACACTGCTTTTATACATCACTGTCCTAGTGAGTGCCATCTAGCTGGTTTTCACATGAAGGAATATCATGAATCTTAGCAAAGTCAGTTTTGCAGTAGTTCTCCTCTCTTCTCTCTCTTCTATATTTTTTCTCTTCTTCTTTTCTTTCTTCTTGCCTCCTCTTTTCTTGTGTTTGAATTTGGGACAGGACTTCACTATGTACCCAAGGCAGATTGGCTGTACCTCATTATGCAGCCCAGGCTAGGATTAGAGGATCACTAATAGTGATCTTCCTCTCTTATCCTCCTGTAGGCTAAAAACTGCAGGTATCTCCCACTAATGTTTGGTTCACCCTGAGGGTGTCATTTATTGGTGGGAGATAAATATAGTCTAGAGCCTAATATTTTACCTGAATTGCAAGACAACATATTGGTGTATCTCCTTGCCATAGATGTTGGACAAATATAATAAGCTAATATGAAGATACAAAGGGAAATTTGTTTGTCACAGCACTAATAGCTGGAAATCATCATTTTCTTGTGCTAGATCCCAAGTCTGAATTTCCATAGAGCAATGTGGTTCATGGCTTTGAGAATCCAGACACAGAAGAGACTTTTATGTTGACATTGACTTAATCATCTGATTTTTTTTAATACTTAAAAAAATTAAATCATATTCTGGTCATGGTTTCTCTTTCCCAGATCCCTTCTACATCCTTACCTACTCAAATCCACACACACTTTCTCTTTCTTTTTAGAAAACAAATAAACGAAAACCAGAAGGAGAAAAAAACCCACACGAAAATATAAAAACATGAAATCAGAATCCAAAGCAGCATACAAGCAAAAGTCCAAACAAAAACAAAATATCCAAACAAAACAATACAAGATCAAAAAAAAAAACTATATTAACATCATTGATTTGTTTTGTGTTCACCAAATAGTGCTGACCATGGGCCCTTCCCTTAAGAGTGGTTAATATACCAGTGAGAAACCATTAGAACAAATTTTCCTTTGCAAGAGGATGTCAGTTTGGAGAAAACTGCTTGTTTAGGAATGGGAGGCCATGTCCACTTCCCCTTCTTATTGCTGGAATGCTGTCTAGATAAACTTGTATGCCTTGTGCACGCTGCCAAAGTCTCTGTGTCCAGATGTATGTCAATGCAGTGAGAATTCTTGTTTCTTTAAAAACCTGCTATGTGAATATGGTTTTTTTTTGTTTTGTTTTGTTTTGTTTTGTTTTTAATCCCAAGAATATGGAGCTGCTTCAGATAGTCCACAGCGGCTAACTATAATGTGTCTTGTGCTCTGGCAAGGGCATGCTTTCTGCCAGTGGCAAATACTTTACTTCTGGGAACTCTTGAGAGGCTATAAATGGGAGATGCCCAAGAGGGTGTGTGGTGGCTGCTGCTCCACCTGCTGCCAACTTCCCCCTGCTGTTGTTGGTTCCTGCTGCTGCATTTGGTATTTCTAGATTACTGGGTTGCTGGTTTTCCGGTTTGCTGGATATTCTAATAAAGAATGTTTGGATTTACTCTTAGGAACCTGATGCCCCTAATCATCAGAAAGTAGTCGAAGGAGTTCTACAAACCTTTTCCTCTCTGTCTTTCTCACCCAGTTAGAAGGTGTGGCCTTATTGAAAGAGTTATGTCCTTGTTGGAGGAACTATGTCACTGTGTAAGTGAGCTTTGAGTTCTCCTATGCTCAGGCCCCAAACAGTGTGGACGAGAGCTTCCTTCTGGCTGTCTGAAAGAGTCAGTCACCTTCTGCTGCCTTCAGATCAAGCTGTAGAACCACTGACTCCTCCAACCCCAAGTCTGCCAGCACTATGCCATGCTTCCAACCATGATGATAACTGAGTGAACCTTGGAAATTTTGAGCCAGCCTCAATTGAATGTTTGCCTTTATAAAAGATGCCTAGTCATGGTGTCTCTTCACAGCAATAAAACCCTAAGGCAGGTACAGTGTGTGAAGGTATATCTCTGTCTTTCCTCTAATTGGCTTTAGTGAAAATCTGACCGCTAATAGCCAGGCAGAAAGTAGAAGGCAGGACTTCTTTGTAGGGAGAAAGGGCCTCTAAAAATAAGAAGAGGAGGGCCTTTTTACAAAGAGATACAAAAGGAGACAGACAAGCCTACAGGCCTGAAAGGTATAACTAGCCACATGGTGGGACAGGACTAGATGGTTGGGTTAATTTACATGAACTAGTTGAGAGTATGTGCAGCTAAGACCCAAGCTTTAAAATATTAAAACGTCTCAATATCTTAAATTTTATGACTGGGAGGTCACCAGGGTCATAGAACAGTTGGGGATGGTTGGAAGAGATAGGATTGGAGAAGGTTGGTAGATATAAGAACCCCCCAAAAAAAAAGAAAAGAAAAAGAAAAAGAACAATAGCTTAAAAAAATAAAAGTGTGACTACAAGTAGCTGTTCCCTAACCCTGAGATTAAGACTCTCATGCTCCTTTCTCACATACTTGAGTTTTTTTTTTTTTTTTGCTTTTATTTTTTTATTTTTTTTAAATTTTTTTATTTTTATTTTATTTTTCTTTTTAGTTACATTTTGTTAACTCTGTGTCCCAGCTGTATCCCGCTCCCTCATTCCCTCCCCAACCCCACACTCCCTCCCTGGTCTCCTCCCTGCCCCTTTCCAAGTCCCCTGATAGGGGAGGACCTCCTCCCCTTTCATCTGACCCTGTTTTATCAGGTATCTTCAGGGCTGGCTGCAAAGTCCTCCTCTGTGGCCTAACAGACTGCTCCTCCCCTGGGGTGGGGGTCAAACAGCCTGCCCTTGAGATCCTATTAGAAATAGTCCGTGTTCCCCTTACTTTGGAAAACTACTTGGTTAC
>NW_026591431.1:0-8928 GCF_907164565.1 Psammomys obesus | reverse complement strand
TCCCCCTTTTCATTTCTGATTTTGTTGATTTGGGTGGTGTCTCTCTGCCTTTTAGTTAGCTTGGCTAAGGGTTTGTCGATCTTGTTGATTTTCTCAAAGAACCAGCTCTTGGTTTCATTGATTCTTTGAATTGTTTTATTTGTTTCTAATTGATTGATTTCAGCCCTGAGTTTGATTATTTCCAGCCATCTACTCCTTTTTGGTGTGTCTGCTTCTTCCTTTTCTAGGGTTTTTAAGTGGGCCATTAAGTTGCTTGAATGAGCTGTCTCGAATTTCTTCTTGAAGGCACTTAGTGCTATGAACTTTCCTCTTAGCACTGCTTTCATTGTGTCCCACAAGTTAGGGTATGTTGTGTCTTCATTTTCATTGAGTTCTAGAAAGGCTTTAATTTCTTTCTTTATTTCTTCCCTGACCCAGCTGTCATTTAGTAACAAGTTGTTCAGTTTCCATGAGTGTGTAGGCTTTTTGCTATTTCTGTTGTTGTTAAAGTCCAGCTTTATTCCATGGTGATCAGACAGGATACAAGGGATTATTTCAGTCTTCTTGTATCTGTTGAGGCTTGCTTTGTGACCAACTATATGGTCTATTTTGGAGAAGGTTCCATGAGGTGCTGAGAAGAAGGTAAATTCTTTTGTGTTTGGGTGTAAAGTTCTGTAGATGTCTGTGAGGTCCATTTGATTCATGACCTCTGTCAGAGATATTGTTTCTTTGTTTAATTTCTGTTTTGTTGCCCTGTCCTTTGTTGAGAGTGGGGTGTTGAAGTCTCCCACTATTAATGTGTGAGGATCTATATGTGGTTTAAATTTTATCAATGTTTCTTTTACAAATGTGGGTGCTCTTGTATTTGGGGCATAGATGTTCAGGATTGTGATGTCTTCCTGGTGGAATTTTCCCTTGATGAGTATGAAGTGTCCTTCCTCATCTCTTTTTATTAATTTTGGTTGAAAGTCTATTTTATCAGATATTAGAATGGCTACTCCTGCTTGTTTCTTGGGTCCATTTGCTTGGAAAGTCATCTTCCAACCTTTTACCCTCAGGTAATGTCTATCTTTGTGTCTTAGGTGTGTTACTTGTATGCAACAGATTGCTGGGTTTTGTTTACGTATCCATTCTGTTAATCTGTGTCTTTTTACTGGAGAGTTGAGTCCATTGATGTTGAGAGAGATTAATGACCAGTGGCTGTTAGATCCTTTGATTTTGATGTTGGCTGTGTTCATAAGTTTGTGTGCTTGGTTGCTTTTTGTTTTGCTGTAGTAAGGTTAATTATTTCCTGTGTTTTCTTGACAGAAGCTAATTTTGGGGGGTTGTATTTTCCCTTCCAGTGTCTTCTGTAATGCTGGATTTGTGTGTAGGTATTGTTGAAATTTGTTTTTGTCCTTGAATATCTTGTTTTCTCCGTCTATGAGGTCTGAGAGTTTTGCAGGGTATAGTAGCCTGGGTTGACATCTGTGTTCTCTTAGGGTCTGCATGATATCTGTCCAGGCCCTTCTGGCTTTCATAGTTTCTGTTGAAAAGTCAGGTGTGATTCTAATGGGTTTGCCATTATATGTTACTTGGCCTTTTTCCCTTGCAGCTTTTAGTATTTTTTCTTTGTTCTGTATACTTACTGTTTTGATTATTATGTGGTGGGAGGATTTTCTTTTCTGGTCAAATTTGTTGGGTGTTCTGTAGGCCTCATGTATCCTTATTGGCTTCTCCTTTAACTTGGGGAAATTTTCTTCAATGATTTTGTTGAAAATATTTTCTGGGTCTTGGAGAAGGGAGTCTTCTTTTTCCTCTATTCCTATTATTCTTAGGTTTTGTCTTTTCATATTGTCTTGGATTTCTTGGACGGTCTGTGTCAGGAATTTTTTGGATTTAACATTTTCTTTGACAGATACATCGATTTCTTCCATTGTGTCTTCTACACCTGAGATTCTTTCTTCCATTTCTTGTATTCTGTTGGTTATGCTTACCTCTGTAGTTCCTGTTTTCTTCCCTAAATTCTTCCTCTCCATTATTTCCTCCATTTGTGTTTTCTTTAATATTTCTAGTTCTAGCTTCAGGTCTTGAGTTGTTTTGTTTACTTCCTTCACTTGTCTGCTTGTATTTTCCTGTTTTTCTTTTAGTTCCTTCAACTCTGTCTCTTTGATTTCTTTCAGTGATTTAATTATTTCTTCTCTGAAGGCCACAAGCTGTTTGGCTGCATCTTCCCGTATTTCTTCACAGATGGCCCTAATCTGCTTCTCTTTATCTTCCTCCATTTCTTTACGGATAGCCATGATCTGTTTGGTTTTATCTTTCTCTAATTCTTTACGTATTTTATCTGTTTCCTCTATTATTCTCTTCATCAACATAGATGTAAGGTCATCTTCTTGATTTTCTATTATGCTGCATTGTTCAGGGCTGTTCGCCCCTGGATGGCTGGGTTCTGGAGATGCCATATTGCTCTGTCGTTTGTTGGTTGAGCCTTTACGCTGACCTCTAGCCATTGGGCTGATTTAGGTTTTGGCTGTTAGTTTCTGTGCTTCCTGGAGTCCTGAGGTAGGGAGTATCCCCTTGGCCGGAAGATGATTTTTCCTGAAGGAGTCCTTCTCTGCTTTTTGGTTATGGTCACTGTATGGCCAGTGTTTCTCCGGAGATGCCACTGCTCACCTCAGGTTTATAGCCCTGAGTAGTAGCTGTGGTCTATGTTAGGCAGGGGGGGATCTCCTCTTACCCATAAAATTTCTCAAGACAGCTGCCCCACTGCTGGGTTTCTTGTTATAAATTTAGTGTGCTGCTGCTCACTAAATTTCCATGTACAGTCCTCTTGAAGAAACTGCTGATTCCCTAGCTATGGGGTTTTCTCCCAACAGGGAAACTCAGTCTGTTATCCTGGGGCGCACAGTTCTGTCTGAGAAAGTGGGAGGTGCACTCAGCAAGTCTCTGGGCCAAAGGCTGATTGCTCTGCTCTGGACCTGGAGAATGTGCACCTAGGTTGAGTTGGCGCCTGGGGGCACTGTTCTGGTCTGGAGGCTGGGTGCCTCACTCTGGACCAGAAGCTGTGTGTCTCTGTCTGGGATGGCGGCTGTAGGCACCACTCTGGTCCAGACGCTGTGGGTGCAGCCCCCCTGAAGGATCAGGGATTCCTACAGTTTTGGCAGTCCAGCCAGGGACAACTGGCCGATCCCTGGCACAGTATCTGAGGGCTGCTGTAATGGCTCTTCAGCTCCTGCAGGTCCGAGGATGCAGCTGTGTGTCCCCGTGCCCCAGGGGAACGCAACAATGGCGGCAGAGCACAGCGCTTCTGCCTGCATTAGAGTCTGCGTGAGTCCAGGAAGTGTTTTGGTGCTGGGTGTCCTAAGCCTTAGAGCTGCTGACCCCCTCCGCTGGGGGTTTCCTCCTGCCAGAGACACGCAGTCTGGTGCCCTGTTGCCCTGTTGCCCACAGTTCTATCTGAGGCGGCGAATCACGCGCGCAGGCAGGGCTCTGTGCAGGCAGGCGCCTTTGTCCCTCCCGGCTCTGGGTCCGGGCTGGCTCCTGGGGCACCCGCGGAACCCGAGTCTTTTCCAGGGGATGTCTGGGTAACCTGGGGTTGGTCCCTATTGTTTCCTGCTCCGTGGGGTTATCTCTCGACTGGGAAATCCAGTCTATGGTGTTGTGGGCCCACAGTTCAGTCTGGGACCGTGACCAGATCGCGCTGGTGGGTATCTCTGGGCTGGCGACCAAGCGCCTGGCGGAACGGGGATCTCTTCCGCGGTTTTGCTGGGTGAGTTAAAGCTGATCGAATCCCCCACTGTGGGGTATCCTCTCACCTGAGAAACACAACCACTTGTGTTTTATGGCCGCGAGTTCTGATTGCTGGTCACTGTGCCAATCCTGCTGTGCTGCTCCTCAGAATGAGAGTCCTCCAGGCGCTGCCATCTTGCCCCGCCTCCAAATTTTTGAATTTTTAACCACGTGTTTATAGGACAACCAACATGTATACTACACTGTTAAAACTAAATAATATTCTTTTTTTTTAAGTAAAACACTTTTCCTGTTTAATTTGTCATATTTGTAAAAATACATTTGATTAAATGAAGTAGGTATGAAGAACAAATAATATGTAAATATTAGAAAGTGGAAAATACTAAATTAAAAATCTCTAAAGTAATGATGAATTACAATGATTCTATTAAACAAAAAAAGTAGTTGAGTTGATTAAGTAATTTTAGAGAATCAGTGAGTCTTGATCTGGCTCTAGTAAAATCTCAGGAGCCCCCAATTCATTTAAGCGTTTGGGGATAATTCTTTTTTTTTCTTTCTTTTTTTTTTTTTTTTAATCAGTTACATTTTATTAACTCTGTATCCCAGCCCTGTCCAGATCCCTCATTCCCTCCCAGTCCCTCCCTCCCTCCCTCATCTTCACCGTGCCCCTTGCCAAGTCCACTGATAGGGGGGAAGTCCTCCCCATTCATCTGATCCTGTTTTATCAGGTATCTTCAGGACTGGCGGCAAAGCTCTCCTCTGTGGCCTAAAAAGAGTGTTCCTCCCTTGGAGGGTGGGGAGGCCAAAGAGCCAGTCATTGAGTTCCTGTTAGAAATAGTCCTTGTTCCCTGCACTTTGGGAAGCCAATTGGTTACTGAGCTACCACAGGCTACATCTGAGCAGAGGTTCTAGGTTATATCCATATATGGTCCTTGGTTGAATGTCAGTCTCAGAAAAGACTCTGTGCCCAGATATATTTGGTCCTTGTGGAGCTCCTACCCTTTCCCCATCAGACTAACTCCCCTTCTTTCTTATGATTCCTTGTACTCTGCCAAAGGTTTGGTCATGAGTCTTTGCTTTGAAAACACTGCTAGTTAGAGTCTTTCAAATGCGCTCAGTAGACTCCTGTCATACGTTCAATGCACATCCTATCTGTCTTTCTAAACGAGTATTGATCATCTTACCTCATGTCCGCTCTCTTGATTATCTTTTTTGGGTGTACAGATTTCATTAAGTTTATCACATCTTATAGGTCTATATGAGTGAGTATATACCGTATTTGTCTTTCTCCTTCAGGGATATTTCACTCAGAATGATCTTTTCTAGATCCCACCATTTGCCTGCAAATTTCATGATTTCCTTCTTTTTGATTGCTGAGTAGTATTCCATTGTGTAAAAATACCACAATTTCTGTACCCATTCATCCATTGATGGACATCTGGGTTGTTTCCAGGTTCTGGCTATTACAAATAAAGCTGCTATAAACATGGTTGAGCAAATATCCCTTTTGTGTACTTGAGCAAACTTTGGGTATATACCTTGCATTGCTATAGCTGGGTCTTGAGGAAAAACTATTCCTAACTGTCTTAGAAAGCGCCAGATAGATTTCCAGAGTGGTTGTACCAGTTTACATTCCCACCAGCAGTGGAGGAGGGTTCCCCTTTCTCCACAGCCTCTCCAGCATGTGTTGTCCCTTGAGTTTTTCATCTTGGCCATTCTGATGTGTTGTTTTGATTTGCATTTCCCTGATGGCTAATGAGGATAAGCATTTCTTTTTTTTTATTTTTTATTAATTACACTTTATTCATTTTGTATCCCCCCATAAGCCCCTCCCTACTCCCCTCCCGATCCCACCCTTCCTCCCCTTTCTGCATGCATGCCACTCCCCAAGTCCACTGATAGGGGAGGTTCTCCTCTTCTTTCTGATCTTAGTCTATCAGTTCTCATCAAAAGTGGTTGCATTGTCCTCTACTGTGGCGTGATAAGGCTGCTCCCCCCTCAGGGGGAAGTGATCATGAGCAGGCCAATCAGATTATGTCAGAGGCAGTCCCTCTTCCCATTACTATGGAACCCACTTGGACCCTGAACTGCCATGGGCTACACCTGTGCAGGGGTTCCAGGTCATCTCCACAAATAGTCCTTGGTTGGAGTATGAGTCTCTGGAAAGTTCCCTGTGTTCAAATTATCTTGTTCTGTTGCTCTGCTTGTGGAGTTCCCGTCCCCTCCAGCTCTTACTATTTCCCACTTCTTACATAGAATTCCATTCACTCTGCCCATCAGTTGGCCATCAGGCTCAGCATCTGCTTTGACAATCTATACTGCAGAAGCTTTCAGAGGCCCTCTGTGGCAGGTTTCAAGGTTGTTTCCTGTTTTCTTCTGGCTTTCAGAGGCCCTCTGTAGCAGGTTCCGAGGTTGTTTCCTATTTTCTTTTTCTTCTGATGTACATCCTCTTTGCCTTTCAGGTTGGGGATTGAACATTTTACTTAGGGTCCTCTCTTTTGCTTAGTTTGTTTAGATATACAGATTTTAGTGGGTTTATTCTGTATTGTATGTTTATATGAGTGAGTATATACCATGCGTGTCTTTTTGCTTCTGGGACAACTCACTCAGGATGATCCTTTCCAGGTCCCACCATTTACCTGAAAATTTCATGATTTCCTTATTTTTCATTGCTGAGTAATACTCCACTGTATAGATGTGCCACAGTTTTTGCATCCATTCTTCAGTTGAGAGGCATCTGGGTTGTTTCCAGCTTCTGGCTATTACAAATAAAGCTGCTACAAACATGGTTGAGCAAATGTCCTTTTTGTGTACTTGCGCCTCTTTTGGGTATATGCCTAGGAGTGGTATGGCTGGATCTTGAGGAAGCGCTATTCCTAGTTGTCTGAGAAAGCGCCAGATTGATTTCCAGAGTGGTTGTACCAGTTTACATTCCTACCAGCAGTGGAGAAGGGTTCCCCTTTCTCCACAACCTCTCCAGCATGTGTTGTTACTTCGAGTTTTTCATCTTGGCCATTCTGATGGGTGTAAGGTGAAATCTCAGGGTTGATTTGATTTGCATTTCCCTAATGGCTAATGAGGTTGAGCATTTCTTTAAGTGCTTCTCTGCCATTCGATATTCCTCTACAGAGATTTCTCTCTTTAGCTCTGTTCCCCATTTTTTAAGTGGATTACTTGGTTTATTGCTTTTCAGCTTGTTTAGTTCTTTATATATATTGGATATGAGTCTTCTGTCAGATAAAGGGTTGGTGATGATTCTTTCCCAATCTGTAGGCAGTCGCTTTGTTTTGATGATGGTGTCCTTTGCTTTACAGAAGCTTTTCAATTTCATGAGCTCCCATTTATTGATTGTTGCTCTTAGAGCCTGTGCTGTTGGTGTTCTGTTCAGGAAGTTGTCTCCTGTACCAATGAATTCTAGGGTATTCCCCACTTTTTTTTCTAGCCGATTTAATGTGTCTGGTTTTATGTTGAGGTCTTTGATCCATTTGGACTTCAGTTTTGTGCAGGGTGATAAGTATGGATCTATTTTCATTTTCCTACATGTAGACATCCAGTTGGACCAGCACCATTTGTTGAAGATGCTATCTTTTTTCCATTGTATGGTTTTGGCATCTTTGTCAAAAATCAGGTGTCCGTAAGTGTGTGGGTTTATTTCTGGGTCTTCTGTTCGATTCCATTGATCCACCATTCTGTTTCTATGCCAGTACCATGCAGTTTTTATAACTGTTGCTCTATAGTACAGCTTGAGATCAGGGATGGAGATACCTCCAAAAGATCTTTTATTGTAGAGGATTGTTTTAGCAATTCTGGGTTTCTTGTTATTCCATACAAAGTTGAGAATTTTTCTTTCCAGGTCTGTAAAGAATTGTGTTGGCAATTTGATGGGAATTGCATTAAATCTGTAGATTGCTTTTGGTAAGATGGCCATTTTTACTGTTAATCCTGCCAAGCCATGAGCATGGGAGATCTTTCCATCTTCTCATATCTTCCTCTAATTCTTTCTTCAGAGACCTGAATTTTTTTTCATACAAGTCTTTGACTTGCTTGGTTAGGGTTACGCCAAGGTACTTGATGTCATTTGTGGCTATTGTGAATGGTGTTGTTTCTCTAATTTCTTTTTCAGCCCTTTTGTCTTTTGTATACAGGAGTGCTACTGATTTTTTTGAGTTAATTTTATATCTGGCCACTTTGCTGAAGGTGTTTATCAGCTGTAGGAGTTCCCTGGTAGAGTTTTTGGGGTCACTCATATATACTATCATATCATCTGCAAATAGTGATAATTTGACTTCTTCTTTTCCCATCTGTATCCCCTTGATCTCCTTCGACTGTCTTATTGCTCTAGCAAGGACTTCCAGCACTATGTTGAAGAGATATGGAGACAGTGGGCAGCCTTGTCTTGTCCCTGATTTCAGAGGGATTGCTTTAAGTTCTCTCGTTCAGTTTGATGTTGGCTATAGCCTTGCTGTATATCGCCTTTACTATGTTTAGATATGTGCCTTGTATCCCTGATCTCTCCAGTACTTTAAACATGAATGGATGTTGGATTTTGTCAAATGCTTTTTCAGCATCTAGGGAGATTATCATGTGGTTTTTTTCTTTCAGTTTGTTAATATGGTGGATCACATTGATGGATTTCCGTATATTGAACCACCCCTGCATACCTGGGATGAAGCCTACTTGGTCATAGTGGATAATATCTTTGATGTGTTCTTGGATCCGGTTTGCAAGTATTTTGTTAAGTATTTTTGCATCAATGTTCATAAGGGAGATTGGCCTGAAATTCTCTTTCTTTGTTGAGTCTTTGTGAGGTTTAGGTACCAAGATGATTGTGGCTTCATAGAATGAGTTTGGTAATGTTCCTTCTGTTTCTATTTTGTGGAATAGTTTGAAGAGAATTGGAGTTAGCTCTTCTTTGAAGGTCTGGTAGAATTCTGCGCTGAAGCCATCTGGTCCTGGGCTTTTTTTGGATGGGAGACTTTTGATGACTGCTTCTATTTCTTTGGGGGATATAGGACTATTTAGTTGATTTACCTGGTCCTGATTCAGCTTTGGTGAGTCAAATCGATCAAGAAAATTGTCCATTTCATTTAGATTTTCAAATTTTGTGGCATATAGACTTTTGAAGTAAGTCCTAATGATTGTTTGGATTTCCTCAGTGTCTGTAGTTATGTCCCCCTTTTCATTTCTGATTTTGTTGATTTGGGTGGTGTCTCTCTG
>NW_026591430.1:0-5329 GCF_907164565.1 Psammomys obesus | reverse complement strand
AAATGGCATTAGCTATGTTTAACTTAGTGTGAGGCTGGGGTCTTTCATTCCCCCATTTTCTTTTAACTTAGAATGGAATCTTCCATTCTCGGGCCTAGGAAGAGTTAAATTCTGTCTCCTGTTGTTTGAGCTGATGATATTGCTGGGTCAACACTAACATTTGTATGACAGAGAACCGGTCTTTTATGAACTGGATCAGCCAATTTAGAATATAAGGCCCAAATACTAGAATCAGGAGAATTATGATTAGGGGACCCATAATGGAGGAGATCAGGGTGGTAATCTAGGGGGACCGACTAAACCATCTCTCGTACCAACTCTATCCTGACTCAAAGAATTGTTGTCTCTGTCTGAGTCTTTTTCTGAGTTTAGCCATGTTATCTCTTATCAATTTAGTATGGTCAGCAGCTAAGCAGATGTTCAAGATAATAGCTAATGTCAGGGAGCCACTTTTGACTTAGCATTTCAGCCTGTTAGGGGGGGATTTGGGCGGAGATCCGTCTTCTGTAGCTTCTTCATGCTGACCGTTGGACGTAGGCATCAGGGACTGGGGAGGCTGAAATGCCAGTCAAAAGCTGGGCAATAGGGCAGTCCCAAGCATCTGGTCAGTTGATCCACCGGAAGAGGCAGGGAGCAATCAGGTCAGTTTTCAGGAAGTCCAGATCTCAGCTTGTAGTCTATAGCTGATCCCAGAACAGAGTTGAACAGGTGAAAATCTGCTGAGACAAATTTAGACTGGAGACAGAAGTTAAAATTTATCTATTAAATTGGAAAGATTAGGGAAAACCTCATCTGTGATCCTTTTGAGCTATGTCAGATCCAGGTCAAATCCTGAAACTTATATGAAATTTTTAGTACACAAAAGGAAATGTATAATTTTAAATACTCAGAAAAGTAACATATCAGCAAATTGAACATTTTGAGAGTAACAGGTAAAACTGCATTCCACTGAATAAGTATCAGTTGTTTGTTTTATAACATTTTTTTTCTGTGGGCATAGCTGTTGGTAATTAGCCAGGAATGAAGCTTGGCCATTTTTTTATACTCAGCATCTTTTAGTCCCCATCTCTATGTTTATATTGGAAAGTTAGGCAGAAACACATTACTGGCTTTAGTGTTAAACCCTGGATGTTTGATTTTTTTTTTATTTCCGTGTCAAAATCTATCTCAGAAATGGCAGATATTAAGAATACCATACTAAAAGCTATGACTTTTGGGTCAGATATATATATATATTAAACAGATGTTTTTAACATAACGAGAAGTATCTTTAAGTCTATCTCTAGAAGCCAACCAAAGGAAATTAAATCTCAACCTGGTGACTGAATAATAAGCAGTCAGTGCTCTATCAACTTATCAGAACTCTATTAATAAATGTCAAAACTCTGAACTTTTGAAATCTTATAACATAAGCACAACAGTAGCAAAGAGGGGGGAGAGATCTAAAATATCTCTCAATTTTAACATGTTTTAAACTATTTTTATCAACTTAGACACTCTAATTTTTTTTGTATTTATCAACCCTGAAACATTTTTTTCAGACCAAATAATAACATTTTAGATTTTATAACCTAAACTCTTATATCTTTAGACTCTATATAGGCTCCGTATTATTTTTATTTTTTTTTTCTAGCTATATCTTTAGACACAGATGACTAACATGAATTCTGTGAGCAAGGGAAACCTGTCTTTCTTTTTTTTTTTAATAAGAGATCTAGTATCCAGTAGTTTTAGCTAATTTAGCTAATGAACTGATCAATGAACTAACAGTGGATCTAATTGTCTTTTCTCTAGCTGTAAAGCTACCGTAAGCTTAGCATAGCCATCAAGGTGTTCAGAGACCTGAGAAGGATAAATTATAAGCTAAATAAATATATCAATCTATGTGTTTATCAAAATGACAGAGATGACTACTTAGTCCATCACCTAGGCAGTGTCCCTCGCTCCTGTTTCATGGCATCCTGAACAGAGGCTATCCAGCCAGGCACAGAAGGTGAGAGACTGCTTTTACTGCTTCTGTGGAAAGAGGAACAGAAGAGATTGACCTCACCTTGCCTCTCACAATGTGAGACAATGGCTCCTCAGATGTCCCCGGCTTTGTCCACAGCTTAGGCTGGGCCCTAGCAGTGGGCCAGTTGAGGCAATATTGCCCAGTGGTTAGCATACCACAATCCAGAGTCGCAGTCATATGTCGTTGTGCCCAAATCTTCTCGGAGACCTTGGGGGAGCTACTGCCAGGATTTTAGGACTTTCTGTCACAATAAGCTTACACAGTTAAAATGCCATATTCATCAGATCTCTGACAAGCCTGAGGGCCAGCATATCTGAGTTACTCTTTGTCTATCTTTATTATCTGTTTTAAACTGTGTAAAAGAAAAACTAAACAAAGACACTAGGTGTAGCCAACTGTAGTTGTTAGTATAACTTTAAATCTGTTCTTTCTGAACTAAAATCAAAGCAAATCTTTTAATCAGACATAGTTCATAGAGAGCCTAGCAAATCTTGTTGTTCCTATCACTTGCATTAAAATTGAACAGTAAAAAGCTTTGTATTTAGTACTAATCAGATGACTGAACATAACTGAGATACCTGAACAAAAATGATCACAAACTCATGGCTCTATCTTTTTTCTCTGGACTAGCATGGCGACTGACCACGTGTAACTGAACTCAGCTGGAAGCCCTAAACAGATATGGCAGCAAAAATATAGTTTTATATGTTCTCTATCCCTGAAAGATCATGGTGGCTAGCCTCCTGTTAGGCTACCACAGGCTGTGACTGATAATACCAAACATAGCTATTAGGTGCTGATGATGATACAGCAAACATTGTGGAGCATTTATAATCTCTTATAACCAACATTTTTAACTTAGTGATTAAATAAGTTTTAGAACCAACTGCATAACAGAACAGTACAGAACAATTTTAAACTGTATGAATTATTTTAGCCAGACCAAACCTATCAGCCAGAATTTTTTCCTTTAAAGAGCCTAAGAAAACATTTTGTAATGAGGAATTACCAGCCTTTTAAATGAACTATAACATATTTAAAATACAGGTTTTTTTTTCTCAAATCATATTAACTCTCTGGCTTTTTATAATACATCCACTAACCTTCTGCAACATCCACTAACCTTCTGCAACATCCACTAACCTTCTGCAACATACACTAACCTTCTGCAACATACACTAACCTTCAGGTTTCTAGCTTTCTTTTTCTGGCTTAACCAGACATTCTTTTTCTTTCTCTTGCTTTTTAGACAACATATAAACTCTCATAAACTCTCATCAAAATCCTTTTTATCTTAACATAATCCTGCTGGAGCCCTGCGTCCACAAGACCAGGGTTGTAACAAGGCAGCTTAACAAACAAACAGCTCTCCATAAGATACATTTTAAAAACTATAATTTTTTTAATTAGCACAAATCATACGGCTGGGTTTTATAAAATTGATAAAATAAATATCAAAGTATTTTTATTCTCTTTTAAAGGATCGAGAAACTTTTAAATTTTGTCAGATTACCCAAGATCATTGTCATACCCAAATGCCTGATAAACTTTAAATATTTTATAGCCTTAAACATGTAAACAATTTTTAAAACTCGTCCCTGTAATATCAAAGCAAAGTATTTTCTTTAGGAGTGAATTCACAAAGCATAACCATAATTTTAAAGTCAAAACCAAATAAAAGTTTAAACCAGATTTTAAGACCAAAATTTTTCAGTGAAAACAACCCAATCTTTAGAACCAATATTAACTTAGAACAAGACTTTTTTTATCTTAAAAGGAAATAAAATCATTTTGACTCAGAGATTTTGTAACCTTTGTTCTTTTTTTTTTTTTTTGAGTCACACCATGTGGCAATTTATATTGTTGTTATTTAAACATATGTATTTATAGACCCTACAAACACATAGGCACATATACGTTTTAAACAAGGATTTGAATTTAACCTTAAAGCATACCCAATTATTTTTGATCATATCAACCATTTAAAACCAATTGAAAACAATCATCCCAAATTACTGTTTGATCTGTAAGTTGCAAGCCCCCTAGGTGGGAGGAGGGAAGAGAGGAGCAAGAGGGCGTGGTGAGCTCCTGCTGTTCTCTTTCCCCCTCACTGCTGAGCTGGCATGAAGGCAAGGGGGAGGAGTTTTTCTTTATTTTCGGCAACCAAAGCAGCTCCTGTCGTGGAGCAGCTAAGGTGCCAATCCCCGCCTAAGGACTTTTACCTAGCAAGCCCACGAGCCTTGCCTGCTCCCTGTGAGCTTCACTCTAGCTTACCTCCCTCGCAGGTCATGAACCTGCTTTCTGGCCGGGCCCCTCTTGAACACTGCAGGCAGCTCCCGGGGCGTCCAGCCGCGCCGCCCCACCTCCCCTCTGAGCGCGGGGGGGGGGGATCTTCCACCCCTTCGTCTCGGGGCTGCAGAGCCCGTGCCCTGGTTGTACATTGTTATTTCACAGATTCCCAAGTGTCCGAGCACCGCCCGCCCAAGCTCCAGCTCCACGTCTCCCCAGCCGCCTGAAAGCATTTTCTCCTCGGCTCCTTCGGGAGGGGGAGCACACTGCTTGGTGTCCTGTCATGCAGCCGTGTGCTCCCGAGCCAAGAACTAGTTTCAATTTCAACTGTCCTCTGTCCAAATTTTCATCAGTCCAAGTCCACAAAGAAACAGACACAGAAAAACACATACATACATGAGAAACACAGGATTTAAACAGACAAAACACGACACAAGCCGCGCGGCACGAGATCGAAGCAAAACTGAAAGCAAAAATTCAGATGGAGACTGTGTTGGAAATTCGTCTCCCAGACGGGGAGCCAACAAATTGGCCCCCACTCAGATGAGAGCCGGTGGGACTCGAACCCACTCAGACTCTCCAGATGAGGGCCGGTGGGACTCGAACCCACTCAGACCCTCTCAGATGAGGGCCGGTGGGACTCGAACCCACTCAGACCCTCCAGATGAGAGTCGGTGGGACTCGAACCCACTCAGACCCTCCAGATGAGGGCCGGTGGGACTCGAACCCACTCAGACCCTCTCACCCTGGAGACGGCTCCCCGGGCCAGCAGAACAGAAGTCCGGGTCCGTCGACCCCTTTTTACTTTCCGCCAAATTCAGATGACTTGATCAAGTCTCAGGTTGCAAACAGAACAGACACAGAAGCACACACCAGACAAGACAGATACATACAACAGAAAAGACGGCTGGCCAGCTTACCTCCCGAAGGTGGGTCGTTGGTCCCTGGGTGGGGGGTCTCAGATCTCGCTGGGGCCTCCAAATGAAAGATCCCCGGAGGGTATCTTCCGTCAGAGAGACCCCCTCCCAA